>NC_084823.1:18245865-18545865 GCF_958449725.1 Rosa rugosa
AAATAGCATTAATATGTTGAATTAGCGTTGAGAAATAGGCATTAACTTTTGTTTTTAAATATTGATTAATTTCATCCAAAAAATAGCATTAATAAATTGAATTTGGGAAATACGTATGTCCAAATTAAGAGGTAATTAAGAAAATATTCCATGTTAGTAGCAGCCATTAATTATTATCTACAATCTAACAATAAAGGAAAAAAAAAAAGAGTTTCTATTGGGGCCTCCTAATCTACTTACTAGACCTCCCTTATTTTTAATTATTAAATGACCTATATATCCTTATATGAAAATACTGTTACAGACAACAAAATATTAAGAAAAAATATACATTTTTGTTCTCTCTCCAAAGCTTTATACTAATTTTATTATTCATTTCCATTTTCAAATCTCATTTATGATTTTATTTGTTCATGAAAGCTTTCGAAGATTAAAAAGATTCAAAAGAAAATGCATTTAAAATTACTTGGTCATGAATTATACAAGAACAAAGCTATGATGCAATAGATAAATATTAGATAAATGTTCTTCTCATTAGTATAACAAGATCATGAAATGAGGGATAGAGAGCCATCGTGTAAACGAAACCAAATAAGCCTGTAAAGCGACATATAAGATAAAGTTAAATAAAACTAATAAAATGAGCAAATTCAATTTTTATAACCATAAAACATGAAAAATTAGGTTTGAAAACAATTATGGTAATATTTTTTTAATTAGTTATCAAGCTATGACTTTTTTTTCAATAATTATTTTAAATTTTCTTTTTTTGGCAAACAAATAATTATAGAAGCATTAAAACCCATCTTTAATGCTCGAAATATTCCATTTATAAGTAAGGTTAAGTTATGTATTTGAAACCCTCAAAGCTTTTAGAAAAGATGGGAGAGAGCGAGAGCTCCTCTTCCGTGTTGAACCCTAGGGCCACCGCTGATAGGTGGCTCCTCTGGAGGCTTCATACGCCTCCTCTCCAGCGTCCGCTCAAGCGCACGAGCCTCCCCCTCCATGGCTTCAGGTCTGGGGCGGTATGAGGCTATGGGATCCCCGCGGTGTGTTGATCAGTGGGTTGCAGATCCTAGTCGGCGATTGGTGGAAGAGAGATCGGATGCAGGCACGATGGGGATTGCTGTTGCTGGGTTTTTGGATCTAGTTCAGGTGACGACAACGATATCGGTCAAGGCTGGCTTCTGCGTCCTTGCACGGTGACGGATGGGCTTTAATTTGGTGGCTGATTTGGTTGCGGTCACTGTCGGGATCGGAGATGGCAGAGTTTCTTGGTGCCCTGCGTTGGGTGGCCAGAGTAATCTGGGTGTTCCTAGTAGGCTGGTGTTGGGCTCACATCAATATGTTGGGCAAAACTTTCTCATGGGTTTGGATTTGGGACCCGAGTGACCCTTTGCCAGACTCTATGTTATGTTGGATTATCCCTTTGAGCTAATGTGCTGCGATTATTTTCAGGTGGATCGAGCCTTCCTAGATTCTACAAAAAGTCTCGGCATAGTCATGCTGTGAGTACCACAATTGCGTGCATTGGCGAGCAGTGTTCTTTATGCTAGGTCGAGTTTAGGTTGATTGGTCTGCTGATCTTCTGCATGCCCGGATCGTAAATTCTGATTGTTGGGTCTACAATTTTCAAGGTCATGACAATGGTTCCGTTGTAGGTAATTAATTATCTTGAGGATGATGAGGATTTACCTTCTGAATTTGCTAGTTTTTCTTAAAAAGTTTCAGAGCAGAGTTTTATTGTACAAGAACAACCGGTTGATGTAGTACATCTTCTAGTTTGTTCTATCTTAGCTCTAGCACTTAGGCGTTTCTTGCCTTTGTATGCTCCCAATTGGGATGTCCTGATCTTAAGCGATTTCAATCGCTAATTCAATGAACTTTTCTTTCAAAAAAAAAAAAAAAAAACAGTTATGTATTTGAAAGAGGTTTAGATAGCAAATTTTACTTTTTAAAAAGCAAATAAAATGTGTAAAGAGCATGAGAGGTCAAATGAGCAAATATAGAGGTCCCAATAGAAAAACTAAAAAAAAAAAAACCTCAAATATAACGTTTAAACCCTAGCTATAGATAGAGAAAAAAATGAGCAAAAGAATATATACAATCATATGAATATGTATTTTTCATATTTTATTTTCAAAATTTGTAGGAATCCAACAAAGTTCAAATTCATATACATGTGTTATGCAAATCTATTGATCGAATGTATGTACAAATCTATTGACTGAATTACATGAAATATTTTCTATTCTTGATTGAAGAAAAAAATTTGTTGTTTAAATGATTAAATCTAAGCATGAGTATAATGAAAAGAAAGAAAAACCAAAATATTTTTTTTTAGAAGAAAACCAAAATAATTTAGAGCCATTAGATTTTGGATGGAATAAGATTGTCTTTTTCTCTAGAATTACATGACATGATTTGACAAATAGATGATGTGCGTAGCTGACATGGCGTGACATTTAGGATTGAGATCACAAATCTTAGACCTCATTGAGGCCATAAATCATTTTCCTATTAATTAATTAAGTAGAGGAGTAGTTTGTGTTAAACCTATAGGGGATTGGAAACTGATTACAATCCTAATTTAGGATTGGAAAACCCAAGTCTCTACCTTTGTGGCTCACAAACTCATCGATATCCATTACATTCCATCCCACTTCCAAATAGCTGATATCTTCACTAAACCCCTTCCTCATTCCAGATTTCAACTTATCAATTCCAAACTGACCACTTGTGTACCCAGTGTCAACTCTTGGGGATGTTAAACCTATAGGATTGAAAACTAATATTAGTCCTAATATATGATGCACGGATACGTGAAATTGGCTTCGTATCCCATACCGATCCGGGATTCGGGTACGATAAACTCGGATACGCGTATCTGGATTTGGATACGGTTTGGATACGTCCGCATCCTATGCCGATACGTAAGTATGTAAATAAATCGGATACGTGGGGGTAATGCTGACTTTTTACCCTAAAAACAAACCCAGATCGGGGACAGAGACCTAATCTCAGATTTCTCCTACTCTTCATCTCTAATCTTCTGTTCTTCTTCGCAAGTCGCAACCTTCTCTGCTCAAGACTTCTCTTCTTCGATTCGCTTGAAGCTTGGAGTTTGGAGCTTCAATTTCTAGTCGATTTCTCCTGCTCTTCGTCCCTTCTCTTCAGATTTCTCCTACTCTTCGTCTCTTTTCTTCTGCTCAGCTGCTCTTCTCTTCTTCGATTCGCTTTGGGTACGTTTATTCTACAGCTTCTGGTCTTCTTCTCATAGTACGTTGTTCTTCAATCAGTTGAATGCTTCAATTTGGGTATATGTTTATTCTGCAGCCGATTTGCTTAAAGCTTGGAGCTTCTTCTCATATTTACTTTTTGCTTCGGGTACGTTTGTTTCATATATGGAGATTGCTTGTGTATACATGGAGATTGCTTGTGTATCCAGAGTTTAAATACTTGGTATTGAAAGATACATGGAGATTGCTTCTGTATACACGTTTCAATCGGTGAATATGTTGGCTTATGAATTGTGAATTGAGTATAAATTAGTACTTTCTTTATGTTTTTTTTTTTTTTTTTTTTTTTTTTTTTTTTTTTTTTTTGAGTTTTTCTAATTATATATATATATATATATATATATATATATATATATATATATATATATATATATATATATATAATCGACGTATCCTTCACGTACCCGTATCCTATTACATTTGAGATTTGCTGTATCCACGTATCTGATCGTATTGTATCCGGATACTCGTACCCATATCGGTGCTTCGTAGGTCCTAATACAGGATTGAAAACCAACAATCCTAAAGAAAGATGGCAACACACCAGCAGTCCTAGCAAACATACAAACAACAATGTGGACCATCAGACAAGGCACTCTAGCATTTCTGAATTACAGAATAGACTGAAGCATTTATGCACTCTGCTCACAAGCATGGTATTGCCTATCCTGATGCAAATAATATCAAGACAAAGACCACGAGTACTAGTACATATCAAGCCACTTATCTTTCAAGTACTTGTACTCATACACAGATCACCATACACTTGTATTGTAGATGTAGGAGTTTGCAATGTCTATATAAACAGGGTAGTGTAAACATCACAAGGAATGAAGAATATACAAGTTTTATATACAAGTCTCTATCTTTCTATTACAATATGATCAGATACAGCTTTTCTATTAGTTTGCTTAAATATTAACAAGAATTCGTGAGGCCTAGCTAGCTAGCTTATTCATGCGATATGTGCCTACCTTCATAATTCATTCCTTTTGGAATCAGATATCCTTCATAGGCGAAGTCGGTAATGGCCGATCTAAACGTTCCCAAAATTGGTGGCAACAATGCCACGCTCCATGAATATTTCATCTTCTGCAATCTCCATTTGCTCTGTCCATACATACATAAGCAAACATAATGTTTAATTTAAGGATTAAATACTTGTTACTCCTCAAACTTTTGCCGGAAAAACAGTTTAGTTCAAATTAAACTAGATAGTCCTTATTCTTTCTATTTCTCACACAACAGGTCTAAAATGACTATTCTACCCCCAAGATCTTTTTTTTTTATTTTTTTTCTCTCTCTTTTTCTAATTTTTCTCTCCTTTTTTTTTTTTTTTTTTTTTTTTTTTTTTTTTCTGGTTCTGTCTCTCTCTCTCTCTCTCCAAGACTATTCTACCACCAAGCACCTCTTTTCTCCTTCTTTCTTCGTTCTTCTCTGCTCTTTTTTTTTGCCCCCTTCTCTACTCCATATTCCAATTTAATTTAATCTAGAGCCAATCCTCCCCACAAAATTCCTCCACCTTTCCAAATTCACACTCCCAAATCCAAGAGTAACCCCATACCCAAACACAGTAACACACCTTGACCACCTCTTCTCCGCCAAGGCCTTCTCTGCATGCCTGAGATCGTCAAAATGGACGGTCACGATCCCGTCGCAGGACCTCTCCGTCTGAACCCACCTCACCTGGCTGAATGCCTCCTCGGATAGATCCGAGAACTCTTTGAAGCCGTGGAATGCCGTCGGATCCAGAGCTTGGTGCTCGACGGCTCTACATGTACTCATTTCTAGTTGGATACTCCTTCCCATATTTCTCCGTCAGCAATTTGAACCCCTCCTCGATCGGCGGCGGGCTGGCTTTTATCATCTCGCGGGACGATGAAGTTGTCGGAGACGCCGGCGGGTTCTTGGGGCTCCAGAGCGTGGAGGACCCGGGTTCGGGTTTAGGGTCGAGCTTCGTGGCGGTGGACCTCGTGAATTGCTGGATCTAATTCGGCGAGTCGAGTTGGGTCTTCAACATATTCGTTTTGTATTCGAATCTCAAACCCAGAGACCCGCTCCTCTCCTTCCCTCTCGATCTTGATCAGTACGTCAACGACTTGGGTGTTTCTGGG
The DNA here is from genome assembly GCF_958449725.1 of Rosa rugosa. Lineage (NCBI taxonomy): Eukaryota > Viridiplantae > Streptophyta > Magnoliopsida > Rosales > Rosaceae > Rosa > Rosa rugosa. Next base: position 18,251,279 of record NC_084823.1, read on the forward strand.
TGTTTAGGATGTGGGTTGTTTCTGGTTGTTTATGATCTGGGTTGTGTGTTGTTATTGCTCGATCTGATCTGGGTGTTTCTGATCATTCGTAATATGTTGGATGATGATAGTGAGGTGGCTTATTGGTGGGACTGGTGGAGGATGAGGAGGAGGAGAGGTGGTTGAGCTTAGTGGGGACGACGACGGAGGTGGAGATGGAATTGTGGCCGTGGAGCTTCCATGAGGGGTGGAGGGGGCCCACCAAGCGCTGCAGAGTGGTAGTGAGTGCGGTGGATCGAGTGGATAAACTCGACGTCGGATACGAGCTTGGAGAGAGAGAGAGAGAGAGAGAGAGAGAGAGAGAGAGAGAAAGAGAGAGAGAATAGAGAGAAATTAAAAAAAGAGAGAGAAAAAAATAAAAAAAAAGGATCTTGGGGGTAGAATAATCATTTTAGACCTGTTTTGGACCTGTTGTGTGAGAATTAGAGAGAATAAGGACTATCCAGTTTAATTTGAAAGGCGAAGGACTAAACTGTTTTTCAGGCAAAAATTTGTGGAGTAACAAGTATTTAATCCTTAATTTAATCTAACTTCCCAGCACGAACAAAGAAAAGAGAAAAAAGGAGAGTTATTAACAAGATGATAGCTGATATTGACTATTTACCTGTAAGTATCGCATCATAAATAAGAAGATATCGGATGCGGAGGTGATTTGAGATTTGTTGTTCTTCATGGTGTCTCTGGACGGAAGTTATTTGGGTGTTCTTTTCTTGGAATCGTCATTGTCTCCTCCCGAGATCTCTCGATCTCATTGGATCGTGCAGCTTCTTTTGCAGCAGTGCAAACGCTGTTTCAGCATCCTTCTCCTTGTTGGTTTGCTGTTTAGGTGGTTACGGGTTTGGCCTCTGGAGTATTTCTTTCGGTTGTTTGGTTTGAGCTTACTTGTTCTTACTTTTTTCTAGTAACGAATTAAGTTTTGTTTGAAAAAAAGGGCCAAAAAAAAAAAAAAACAAAAAACAAAACAAAACTGAGTTGACAAGAGAAGTGTTCTATTCCCACATGGGCTCTGAACTGTTGTATTCAATATGTTGAATTATTGATGTGGGAACTTCGCCTACCACCCCAAATTGAGGTAGCTACATCAATTCAGAAATTATGGAAGGAACATACGAGAAAGGAGGTGGTCCTTGTCCTTCAAACCTTGATGGCTCAAATATCTCTGGATCTGGAAAGTATTCCGGGTTCTTATGTGTGGCAAACACATTCCTATGTAACTGTGTAACTGCACACAGGAGGTATGAAAACGAGAAATGAAGACAATATATCCCAACATATGTACATATAGATTTTCACGAATCTAGATTGAAATAAAATTTTGCTAGTCTATGTAATGTAATGTACATGCCTTCATTCCTTTTGGAATTAGATGTAAAACCATAGTTACATGCTCACAACATATGCACAACAATCATAATAGGATTAAGGCTTACCTTCAGCAATCACTGTCATGGATTCCATCTTATGCAGCTGCTAAACACGATCACTGAATATGGTCTTCTGTTACTTACCAACTTGCTTCTCAATGGACAGAACAATATGCAATAGTCGTGGTAGTAATCAGGGACCAATTCATCTGTATATATATGAGACTTAAACCTCAAGAAGCTTCCCATTAAAGCATTCCTTGTCGGTTTAGGTTTCACTCTTAGATTCCTAATGTATCACAACTTGTAGCCTTTCTTGTCGACTAAGCAATGGATTACTATCCTTAATGAATTGATACACTATTCATTAAGTTACTAGTATTGATTTACAGTTTGTATCCATGTTAAACTAGGATTGATATTAAGCTAATCATCAATTACTTTATGATGATATGTGTTATGTCCATATTTGATCTTACAATCTCCCCCTTGGACTCACACATATCATGCTCGATGATTTGCACCAGAGAACATCAAAACCTACTTAACTTACTGAAGTGCGCGCCAGATAACAAACTCAAATCGAAAATCCATTCCAACATGGTCAGATCACAGTTATTTATGCAGAGCAAGAAACAATATACATTTTAACAAAAATGCAGAGTTTCAAAACCACTAACATAAGCTTCTGCAATCCACATATGTTCAACCAGAAGTGATACAATATATGTTAATGTGTATCAACAAGTAAACATATATTAGGTCCTACTTTATGTTTCTAAATCCAGAAACTCAAGCAAATTCACTGAACACTGATGGCTTAAAAATATTGCTTGAACCTTAACATCATGCTTCACATGATTTAAGCCATCTGATAGCAAGTATGATATTCAAAACAAGATGATAATTTCCAAAATAAAACAATAAAGCTGCAGCAAAATCATAACTGGAAATACCTCAAAAGTTTATTGATAATAATAAAATCTGTCATTACAAACAAGTTGTGATAAATAAAGTCAAAAGACCACAACTAAAAAAATACAAGAACTCAAAAACCTTAGAAATTTAAATTGCTCCAACTGGATTAACTCTCTACTGAACCTAAGCATCTAGACTAGCTAAAACTCCAATGTTGGCTGTATGCTTCTGGAATGCTGCTACTGACAATGCCTTGGTGAAAGGGTCTGCTAGCTGTGAATTCGTGTCAATGCTCAAAACAGCTATCTCACCATGCTTAACCCTTTCTCTAACACTGTAATACTTTAAATCAATATGCTTAGAATTATTTGATCTTTTACTGTTCTTGCTAAAGAAAACTGCAGCTTCATTATCGCAATAAATCACAAGTGTGTCTGCCACAATGTGACTTAACACTTTGGTCTGCATCAAGAAATTCCTGATCCAAAGTCCTTCACACACAGTTTCATATACTGCAATAAATTCAGCTTGCATGGTGGAGGTTGAAACTAGAGTTTGCTTCATGGTTTTCCAAGCAACTGCACCTCCTGCTAGCATGTACACGTATCCACAAGTTGACTTCTTGGAGTCTGGATAATTCCCTGCGAAATCAGAATCTGAAAATCCAACGAGGTTCAGATCCTCCACTTGCCTATAAACTAGCATGTGACTTTTAGTTTTCTGCAGGTATCTCAACACTTTCTTCCCAGCTACCCAATGTTCATGGCTTGGATTAGACTGAAATCTTGATAAAATCCCTACTGCAAAAGACAAGTCTGGCCTAGTGCAGACTTGTGCATACATGAGACTTCCTACAAGTCTAGCATAAGGCTTTGACTCCATATTTTCTTTCACAACATCACTTTTGGAACTTTGCTTCTTGGTTAGTTTATCTCCTTTGGACATGGGGACTTCTCCAGCTGCACACTTCTCCATACCAAATCTCTTCAAAACTTTGGTAATATAATTCTGTTGAGACAAACCAAGTAGTCTCTGTGCTCTATCTCTTTTAATCTCAATGCCTAGTACATAGGATGCTTCTCCTAAGTCTTTCATGTCAAAATTCTTTGACAGAAAGCTCTTGGTGTCTTTAAGCAGTTTAATGTTACTGCTAGCCAAAAGTATATCATCAACATAAAGTACTAGGAAAATAAAATTGTTCCCAACTGTCTTCAAGTAAACATACTCATCAACAAGATTCTCTGTAAATCCAAAAGTAGAAATCACAGAATCAAATTTCTTGTACCACTGTCTAGAAGCTTGTTTAAGGCCATAAATTGATTTTCTTAACCTGCATACTAAGTTTTCACTTCCAGCTTGCACAAAACCTTCTGGCTGCTTCATATAAATCACTTCATCTAGTTCACCATTCAAAAAGGCTGTCTTAACATCCATTTGGTGTAGCTCCATATCAAAGTGAGCAACTAAAGCCATGATTATTCTAAATGAGTCTTTTGTAGAAACTGGAGAAAAAGTCTCAGTAAAGTCAATGCCCTCCTTCTGTGTAAAACCCTTGGCAACTAATCTTGCTTTATGTCTCTCTATATTGCCATTTGCATCTCTTTTGGTTTTGAAAACCCATTTACAACCTATAGGTTTCTGATTTGGGTCAGGTTCAACTAATTCCCAAACTGCATTTTGACTCATGGAATTAATTTCTGCTTCCATTGCTAGCTGCCATTGATGAGATTCACTACTTTCAATGGCCTGGTTAAATGTAGTTGGATCATTGTCCTCTGCACAATCTATTTCAATTTCTGCTTCTTGCAGATAAACAATGTAGTCACTATCTTCCCCCCCATAAGTTGGTTTTCTTGCTCGCTGTGATCTTCTAGGCTGAGGGTTGTCAGTTACGTGGTCAGTTACCTGACCAGTGACAGTTACTTGGTCAGTTACGTGGTCAGTGACATGACCAGTGACAGGTACTTGACCAGTTACTTGGTCAGTGACATGACTAGTTACAGGTACTCGACCAGTGACTTGGTCAGATACTTGACCAGTTACATGGTCAGTGACTTGTCCAGTGACAGTTACTCGGTCAGTGACATGGTCAGTTGCTTGACTAGTTATAGGTACGTGATCAGTTACTTGGTCAGTTACTCGACCAGTGACTTGATCAGTTACTTCTTGTTCTAAAGGCAATGCTACGCTTATATTCTCATCCGACACAATTTCCTCAAAATCTGAGGATAAATCCTCAAGGTTTGTATTGTGAACTTTTTCACTTAGAAACTTTACTTGATGTGTTTCAAAAATTCTAGGTGAATGATAAGCAGAATATAATTTATAGCCTTTAGATTTATCTGGATAACCTATAAAATAGCAACTAACTGTCTTAGGATCAAGTTTATTCAAGCTTGGATTATAAATCCTAGCTTCTGCATGGCATCCCCAAACATGGCAGTGATGAAGACTAGGTTTCCTGCCACACCAAAGCTCAAAAGCAGTATTTTCTATGGCTTTGCTAGGTGTTCTGTTGCAAATATAATTTGCAGTTTTTAAAGCCTCACCCCACAGAAATTTAGGCAAACCTGTTGTACACATCATGCATCTAACCATGTTCAAAAGAGTCCTATTCTTTCTCTCTGCAACACCATTCTGTTGTGGGTTATAGGGTGTTGTATATTGAGCTTTAATTCCATTGTCTTGTAAAAACAAGGCAAATGGACCCTTTTGTTGGCCGGATTCAGTGTACTTGCCATAGAACTCACCTCCTCTATCTGATCTTACTGTTTTGATTTTCTTTTCTAGTTGATTTTCTACTTCAGACTTAAAGATTTGAAAGGCTTTCAATGCTTGTGCCTTTTCTGAAAGTAGATAAATATAACTGTATCTAGAAAAGTCATCAATGAATGTGATAAAATACACATTTCCACAGATAGTTTGATGCCTAAATGGTCCACATATATCAGTGTGTATGAGTTCTAATAAATTTTGGCTTCTATATGCAGTCTTCTTTCTAGTATTAGTTATTTTTCCCTTAAAGCATTCAACACAGTCTGTTAGATCAGAAAAATCAAGTTCATTTAGGATGTTGTTTTTCACCAAAATTTTCAGTCTCTCTTTTGAAACATGGCCGAGTCTTCTATGCCATAAAAATGCAGACTTTTCATTTAGTTTGGTTCTTTTAACACCTGTTAAAGTGCTAGTACTGTTAGTGTTATTTTCAACAAGTAAAATTTCTTGTTGAGCCATTGAACAATTTAACTGTAAATAATCATTCATAATAACACCAGAACCAATTTGAACAGAATTTTTAGAAATAAGAATTCCATTACTATCCATAACAAGTCTACAACCAGATTTTACTAAAAGAGAAACTGAAACCAAATTCCTTCTCATGGAAGGTACATAAAAAACATTGTCCAGAACTAATAATTTTCCTAATCCTAAATCGAGCTTTAAGGTTCCAATAGCCTTGACTGCTACTCTCATGCCATTTCCTACACACAGGTTCACTTCATCACTTTTTGGGATTCTCCTCCTTATGAATCCCTGCAAAGAATTAGTAATATGAATAGGTGAGCCTGAATCTATCCACCAAGACTGTGGTTCAACATTTATAAGATTAATTTCTAAGGAAAAAACTGTATTAGAAAAAATCTTACCCTTTTTGGCTAACCAGTTCTTATAGCCAGTGCAGTCCTTTTTCATGTGTCCTACTCTTTTGCAAAAGTAGCACTTGAACCTGAATGGCCTGTTTTCCTTGGCCACTACAGCTGTTGAACTCTTAGTTATGGCTTTGGTAGGCTTGAGCTTATTCTGGGGCTTTTTCCTTTTAGGCTTCTCAATGAGGTTAATGGTTGTAGCAGGTTCCTTTTCTTCCTTGATCCTAGATTCCTCATCCACACAGATGGATATAAGTTCATCTAGAGTCCAGTTTCCCTTTTGAGAGTTGTAACTGGTCCTAAGATGACTAAAACTGTTAGGCAAGGAATGTAGTGCATAATGCACTACTTGCTCATCCCTAACCCCCATTAAGAGTTCCCTGAGTCTGCCATTTATATTGATCATCTTCATAATATGTTCTCTAACTCCCCCTGAACCCATGTACTTCAAATCATGAAACTCCTTGGTTAGCCTAGCTGCTTCTGCTTTTTCACTTTCTTTAAACTTAGCACCTATGAGTTCCAGAAAATCTGATGCTAGCTCAGGCTCTTCTATACTTCCCCTGACAGTCTTAGACATAGATGTTCTGATGAGGTTCTTAGCCATTCTATTGGATCTATGCCACTTCTTGTAAAGGTCAGTATCTTTCTTGGTGCTCTTTTCATTTAACTCTTCAGGCTTATCCTCAGTAAAGCAGTAGTCTATGTTCTCATGCATTCCCATATAATTTTCCACAGAGTCTAGCCAAGCTCTATAGTTGGTTCCAGTTAACATCAAGACACTGTTCAAGTTCATGTAAGAGTTACCTAAGGAGCAAAACAAAAATTCGAGTGAGTTCTCAGTTTGTAAAGAAAATATGTTTAAGTTTTCTGTGTTTTATTTAGCTTTAAGTAACCAAAACAAGAACATACAGAAAACCTAAACAACCATACTTGCATTCATGTCAGTCCATAACAAAAACAATATTAAGCATCACTTTTGAGCAGAAACTTAATATCCTGGAGTTCTTTATCAATATGCCATGTTCAATGAAAACAAGTTATCCAAAGAAATTTATCCACATCTTTAGACAGAAGAAAAATTTCTAAGTATCCGAATTTATTTTCATCAAGCATGCATACTGCTGTTTTGTATTCTAAAACCACACTTGACCACTTCTTTGGAAGATAAAATTGAAGCGTAGTTTTAAAACACAAAACACAATTTCAGTTTTGTTACTCGATCAGGTACAGTTACTTGGTCAGTTACTTGACCAGTTACACGTACCTGATCAATGTTTTCTGCCAACATCAATGAAGGATGCTTTGTGCATCATAATCACTTGTGCCAACAGAAAACCACAAAACATATGAGCTCTTTCACTTTACATTCTATCCAGATTCATCCTTGTAAGAAAGTTAAGCTCTTGTATCTGTCAATTTTAATAACGTGTAAACAAAATCTGGGAGATTTTTGTTCTTCATACAAGTTCACACAATCACAGATACAATACCACATCATCAATCAATTCAACATGCATATTCAAGCATAACCAAAATTGGTTCGATTCCAAGAAACCACAGAACAATCAAGAAATTGTAAATTTCATCCGGTCACCATCTACTCTAGCCTAATGCACGCCGGGAATGCTACTAGGGTTCTTGGGCACAATCAAAACTTTAATTATCATGCTATGAATCGAAAACAATTTTCACAGAAAAACCTGTTTTTGCTTTTTCCCCAATTTGCTGCTAAAAAATCATAGCGGAAGCGTGAATTTTATAATTAACCAGATGCAGCAGTCGACTTAAGTAACTTACCTTGATCAGGTACCTGACCAGTTACTTGGTCAGTTACCTGGTCAGTTACTTACTTGGTCAGGTACCTGATCAGTTACATGACCAGTGACTTGGTCAATAATCTGATCAGTTACTTGACCCGTAAAGCAAAAACCCTTAAAAAAAAAATTTATGTTTGTTTTGCAAAACCCTAAAACGATTTTTCATATTTGTGAGCCTATGCTTTGATACCAATTGTAAAACCATAGTTACATGCTCACAACATATGCACAACAATCATAATAGGATTAAGGCTTACCTTCAGCAATCACTGTCATGGATTCCATCTTATGCAGCTGCTAAACACGATCACTGAATATGGTCTTCTGTTACTTACCAACTTGCTTCTCAATGGACAGAACAATATGCAATAGTCGTGGTAGTAATCAGGGACCAATTCATCTGTATATATATGAGACTTAAACCTCAAGAAGCTTCCCATTAAAGCATTCCTTGTCGGTTTAGGTTTCACTCTTAGATTCCTAATGTATCACAACTTGTAGCCTTTCTTGTCGACTAAGCAATGGATTACTATCCTTAATGAATTGATACACTATTCATTAAGTTACTAGTATTGATTTACTGTTTGTATCCATGTTAAACTAGGATTGATATTAAGCTAATCATCAATTACTTTATGATGATATGTGTTATGTCCATATTTGATCTTACATTAGATATCCCTCATAGACGAAGTCGGCAATGGCCTCCCTAAACGTTCCACTATTTGGTGGCTGCAATCGCAATACTTCACATATATACCACGTTCCATGTATATTTCATCTTTTGTATATCCCCCCAGTTGAGCAACTCTCCTTCTCCTTTTGCTTGTGCAATCTCCATTAATTTGCTCTGCAAAACATATTTGTAATTAATTAATACCAAGTCCCCAGCCTCATCTATCAATGAAACCCTAATTTTGACATGACATTAATATATTGATTATATATCTGTCCTCTAGCTATGTGACTGTGTGAGAAGTGAGAACGTGCTTAGCCAACAAACACGGAGGCGTAGAGATTCGTGGCCCAGAGAAATAGTGAGAAATTAGGAGATGGATTTATAGTTGAAATCAAATACGTAAATAATTCAGTTCATGTTTGATCGTACTATCAATGGTATGAGCATTAATAGATTAGTAGCTAGGTAATTAGCTTGGTAGAATTTGCTTATGTATATAATCATAATGTACGCGCGGCGCCAGTTGAGGTTGGGTTCTTAAAAGTCTTGCAAAAGGAACAATCATAAACAAAAGCGATGGTGTTGGTACAGCAACCCAAGTGTGCTGGGAAGCCAATAAGAATTGGGATTCCAGGTACAACTTCCTTCAGAGCGCATTTGTAAATTGTAAAGGCCCAACTGCCTGCTAAATCGGTTGGAGTACTACCCTCTGCTCTATGAATTTCACGCCGTTGATGGCTCATATGATGATCCGGGAGAACAAGTCAATGTTAAGGAAATTAAAACGTTCATTTCCATCTTTTTTTAAGTCCATGTTCTCCTGTGCAGGATTCAAGATCATCATACAGTAATCTCGTACTTAATAGCCAAGTATTAAGATCATGTTCAAATAAATCCAAAATATATGTCTAGCCCAAACTGTAGGTTACTTGCTCTAGTTGTAATAGAGTTTGTATTAGAGATAATCTTGGAGAATCTTTGTAGATATCCAATCAATGTACAATTATGTTTCCATGTATAACTCTATCTCTATGCTTGTAATCCTCTATATAAAGAGACCCCTATTATCAATGAAAGCACGACTCAATTCTCCACCAATTTTAGTTTTCCTTAAACACGTTATCAGCACGAAATCCTAACCCTGAAACAAATAGTCAAACCCTGATTCAAGAAGCTAAAATCCTAAATTTGAATACAAAATCTTGAAGCCTTTTTTGCCTCCACCTCACACCTTAAAGAGCTTGATTCCAAAAGTCCAGAACCGGCGACGAAATCCCAAAAACTGGCCGGAAAAGTACCAAATCGGCCTCCAGAAGCTCCAAACAGCCCGCAGCAAAACAACTGCAAGTTCACCGCCTTCTGGACCTCCGATTGCCACCAAATTTTGCTAGCAGCAGTGCCTCGATCTCAAGATTCCAGAACAGGTCAGATAGTTCCAGGAACCGGTCTAAAACTAGCCAAACCGGCCAACTGAATGACTGGTCCGCAGGCAGAAAACTGGACAGAAACGTTTTTAGGGTAATTCAGGCCACCACCGACTAGTTCCGACCATCTCCAGCCAGCGACAACCACCGTCGGCCATCCCAATTTTCCGACAACCCTCCGACAATTTTTCGGTGATTTTTCTGGCAATTTTCGAGGTATGCTTTACTAAAAGTTCCCGTTTTTAAAGTTTTTATTCTTTTCTCTTCTTTTTCTTGGGGACTTGCAAACTCCCTTCTTCTACCCCCCCCTTTCTTCTTCATAGGGGAGACCAAAAAGCCGAACTGTCGGGGTTCGTGTTCACTCCAAGCTTGGAGCTTGTAAAGTCCTCCAAACTTAGAATTTGTCGAGAAGTTATGATCGACCACAAACACATCATTGTTTCGATCTAATCCAATACCTCTTGGAATCAAATTTTCTTGGAAGCGACTACTCTCAGAAATCCCTAATTTCTTAGAAGCGATTACACTCGGAAATTCATAATTTCTTGGGAGCGACTATGCTCAGAAATTTTATATGTTTTCGTGGTAGCCTTTTTATGCTCCGAAACTAACCCTAATTTCTTGTTCTCTTTCAGGATGAGTAACCTGAAAAAACTGGACTTCGCTCCATTGGGAACAACTGGCTCTGGATATCACAAGTGGTTTCGTGATGTCCGCCAGCATCTCAAGGCCGATGGAATCCTGAATACGATTCTCGAGCCTAGCCAGGACGTGCTAACTGTTGAGCAAGCTCAAGCTTTGGAAGCAAATAGAGCAGCCTTAGAGGCAAATAAGGCGAAATCCATCATCCTAATGACTCGTCATATGGATGATTCACTCCAGTACGAGTATATGAACGAAGAAGACCCCAGAAGGTTGTGGGTCTCACTCGAAGAAAGATTTGGCAATGTCCCTGACTCCCTGCTTCCTGACCTAGAAGTGAGATGGCATAGCCTCCGCTTCTGTGATTTCAAGTAAGTTCTTGACTACAACTCGGAAGCACTTCGCATTAAATCCTTAATGGAATTCTGTGGTAAAGAGATCACAGATGCGATGTTGATTGAGAAGATTTTCTCTAGCTTCCCCGTCTCTAAATTGATGGTTTCTAAGAACTATCGAATCAATGTTACTGCAAGATGAATCACAAGGTTTCATGAGCTCATTGGAGCTATGAATGTCACTGATCGAAAAGCATGACAACATTCTTGTGAATAACTATAATTCAAGATCCGTGGAAACATAGCATATTTTGGAGTCCAATTATAGTCACGCCCCTAACAAAGGGCGCCAAGAGCGAAACCCTAATCTCAGGGATACTTCTGGGCGTTCTGGTCCATATAATTGCTCTACTAAGGAAGGTAACCGCCAAAATAGGCGAACACAGAACCGAAGAGGTCAACGTGGAAAGAGAGAGGGTGGCAACGCTTCTGGCCATGTTGGTGGCGCCACCAACACTAAGAGCCATCCTTATGACTCTTTCAAAGCGCCTCAATCAATTGAGTCTGAGCACAGAGATGTATGTTCCCGATGTGGAGTGTCCGGTCATTGGGCACACATTTGTAGAGCTCATGGAAATATTGTCACTGCCTACAAAACATATTGTGAAGCAAGAGAAGCTCACTATGTGGAACAAGAAGATCAAGAAGATGATTTAGAGTGAAGGATTGAAGACTTCAAATATGGCTAGGATCAAAGATCGCCAATTCTGTTTAAGTATTTATTTTTCCAAGAAATGTAATGGACAATTGCCATATATTTTGTACTAAATGCCATTGTTTTAGTTTCTCTTTAAAGTAGGCTCATCCAAAGTGAGTATGACGTTTAGGAAGGTTTTGAGATAAGTGGTACTTAAGTGAGTTTTGCTCCACCGACATCTCTCTACTCACCTGGTCATATTTATTTTGAAGTTACCAAAATAAGTTAAACGGCTACCATTGTTTTGCATTAGCTAGTACTTAGATTAGATTCTCTTAATGGTTAAGAAACAATGATGTACTCCATTGACTTATGAATAAAATTTTGAGTCATTTTCATTACGACTCCATTTTGATTTTGAGCATATTACTTTGTGACTACGATGGCTGGGCCATCAGGATTAGTTCAAGGACATGAAATGGCCCAATTCCTCTTGCCAAATGGCACCTTGATTAATGTCATAGAAGCTCTCTACGCTCCTAGGGCCAAACACACCCTATAGAGCTATTCGAGCCAATGGATTCCATGCGTAAATGCATGTAGAGAACAAAAAAGAGTTTCTTTGCATTACCTCTAATGATTACGAACAAAGGCGCATCTTAGAGAAGTTTATGTGTCTCTCTTGTGGACTCTTTGTCACTATTCGAGCTATTAAATTCAATAAAGTTATGAGAGAAGATCTCTTGGATTTAGACACATATTGGCTTTGTCACGAAAGGATAGGTCATCCTAGTCATGATATGATGATCCGTCTACTAAAGACTTCACATGGACATCCTTTTTCTCGATCGAAATGAAGCATGAATCAACTGTTAATTCTTGGACTAAGTGTGACTGCTGTCTTTGGTGCCGCTGCCATCCACCACCAGCCTAGGGCTGGCACAGTCCTTATCCATGATGCCATTGATGGCTTCCATCATGGTGATGGCACCCCCGGTGATGCTGCAATCACCAACTTTGCTTCAAATAGCGTTTCAGATGCTCATGCCCAACCAAAATTCTCATTGGTTACTTCTAAAGCCTTTCGCTCGTTCCACAAAGCCTGTTCCTTAGGGAAATTAGGACTGAGACAGTCCTATGCAAAGGATACGAAAATACTCATTCTATTCTTACATAGAGTCCGTGGGGATTCTGTGGACTGATTCAACCAACGTACAGACGTTTAAATATCTCATGATGTTGGTTGACACGCAAACACGCTGGTCACGTGTTGTGCCGTTGTCCACTTGTAATGCTGCTTATCCTACACTCCTAGCACATATCATATGAAAACAGGCTCACTCCCCGGATCATCCTATTCAGTCAATTGGATTTGACAATGCTAGAGAGTTAACATAGAAGACTTTCGATGGTTATTGCATTGGGACTGATGTTGGACATCATATTCCCATGAACACACCTAAATGGTCTCACGGAAACGACTACGATGGTAGCTCGGAAATTGGTATTGCGCACCAATCTCCTTATATCCGCTTGGGGTGATGCAATATCACATGCAGCCAAAGTTCTAAAAAATGTAGGCAGGGACTAGGAGGTTTTTATTTTTCTTATTATTTAATTATTTTTATGATATGTAATTATATAAATTCTAATAATCAATTGGAAATAGAAAAAATAATCAATAGAGAAAAAATTGTTTAAGAATTTAACATTGATTCCTATTATTAGCCAAAAGAAATCTCAATTTTATGTGGGTATGTTATATCAGTTGATTCATCGAATGAGTTCTATAGTTCAATTTGAACAAATGACACGTCCACGGTAGACAGTCTACCTAGTCCTCTGCAACACCGAGCACTTTGGTTCTACAAACTGACAAAGTTTCAAATGCAATGAAGTTTCAGAGTCAACTCCAAGTTCTGAAAACTAAAATTTCATGTGAAGAAGTGTTGACAAGAAGTTTCAAGACATTCAAAGAAATACAAGCATCAGTAATACATTCAAATTTGACTTTTCTATGAAGAAATACATGAAGTCCTTCAAAGTTCTAAACATAAGAAATAACAAGAAATAGATGAAAGAAGACAAACCCACAAAAGAACCACAAAAAGTAATATAGGAAAAGGTAAACAAATATGAATCTAAACCCCACAAACCCAGAAATATACACATAGAGTATACCCAGAAACCCAAGAATCTAGATTTATGAAAAGAAAAAGGTGGAGCCTATTAACTGAAGAGGCTAAGCCTAGAACCAAGTGCTTGGTTCCAATTATAAACCAGTCTTTCTTTCTCTTCTCTTCTTTTGCCCCACTACACTCCCACACCCAACTCTCACTCGCACCAGGATCAAGGCCTCATTGGACCACCATTCTCACTGTCGTCCACGCTAGCAAATCTGACCATTATGAAAACATATCCGGGCCAGAGTCCGATTTTTCGGAAAAGCCAAACTCTTAGTTGGGCTTCGAGATCTGGCTGCATCAGAAGCTAATTGATGATCCAATGGATAAATCCAAAAGAAAACATTACAAAAAGAGGAAGAAGCAGATGTATGGCAGTGATTCAGAAGACGAGGAGCAGAAGCGACGGGAGGAGGAAAGGTTGGTAGAGCTGAAGCCGGAGGTGGTGGAGAGTTGCGTCAATCCACCTAGCGGTCTGTGCCCAGCGCCCAGCGCCCAGCCCGCCTAAGCAGCCACCAAGAAGCCGAACGACCAGAAGGATCGCCTAACCTCTAATCAGAACTGTAAGGCCATGCCCAGAGCCTAGGCGCCACCTAGGCGGCCGCCCAGACCGATTTTTAGAACCTTGCATGCAGCTATGCTAATTCGTCTACTACCCACCGCCACTCAATCTACCTTTGCGTTACAACTAGTGACTGGGTACCAGTATCGTACTTACGCATATTTGAGTGTACTATTTATGTGCCAATTGCGCCGCCACAAGGCACTATGATGGGTCCTTACAGATGAATGGGCAACTAAGATGGATTTGAGACTCCAACAATGGTCCGCCACTTACTGCCCTTGCTAGGCGATCTCCTTACAGCTAGATTTGCGGATTGTCACTTTGATGATACAGTCTTCCCATCGTTAGGGGGAGATAAGAACACGAATGTTCAGCAGGAACAACAGGAATTATCATGGTCTGTTCCCACTGTCTCATCTCGATCCCCACTAAAGTGACGAGATCACACATATCTCCTGCTGCAAATATTCCTGCAAGGATGGACGTCCCTACTAAATGACGTAGCGCCACCCTACACAGAGATAGGCATGGCGCCAACGCTATAGAGAGGGGCACTCTGGCGTTACAGGCTATAGCCCCAACTAGGATGCGTGGGAGGCCTGTGGGTTTGAAATATACTTTTGCACAACCAATCCTTAGATCATCGACACTCAAAATCCGTCTCATGAGAATCTTCCGGATTAAGGTTATAAATGGGGGACACGTCAACGTCAGAACCTATTCTTGAGAATATAGAGCACTTTGAAAATTACACTAGTGTACATGAGACGTGGGATAGAAACTTCATCACGATTGATGATGTATTCGCGCATTTCATTGCGCATGAGTTTGTTGAGTCCGATGATATCGAACCAGGCTCTGTTGATGAATGAATGCCAACGTAGAGAGATTTGGCCTAAATGGAAAGATGCGATCCAGGTTAAGTTGGATTCTCTAACGAAGAGGAAGGTTTTCGAGCCAATGATGCCAACACCTCCTAATATAAAACCTATTAACTAATGGGTCTTCGTTAGAAATCGTGATGAGAAAAAGAGATGGCAATCTCGCCTTATGGCACAAGGTTTCTCATAAAATGCCCTGGAATCGACAACGGTGAGACATATTTTCTCATAATGGATGTCTTTGCACTCCACTACCCTGTCAGTTTGGTAGTTTCCGAATAACTAAACATGCAACTTACGAATGTGGTCACTACATATCTCTCTGGGGATCTAGATACGGAATATACATGAAGGTACATGGTGAACTTCATTTACCCAAGTCAAGTGGCTCTAGACCACGGAGCGCGTTTGCAATTAGGTTGAAACGCTCACTAAAGTGACTACTTAATTGGGAAGGGATATGCCCGTGCATTTTCATGACAATTTTCAGATTCTATCGCAGTTTATGTTGGACATGATCTTCATTGGAAGCCCTTAAAGAGTCAAGGTAAACCACTGAACACTTGAAATCCAAGTTTGAGATGAAGGATCTTAGGAGAACATGATTATGTCTCGGTTTGGAACTTGAGCATCATGTTGATAGATGCTTAGGCGTTTTGACAAGGTCAAACCTTCAAGTACCCCTATGATCGTCGGTAGTCTTGATCCTGAAAAGGATCCTCTTCGTTCGAAGGATGATGACGAAGATGTGCTAGAGGCAAAAGTTCCCTACTTGACTACAATAGGTGCATTGTTGTACTTGGCTCAATGCACAAGACCAGACATCTCATTTGCAGTGAACTTGTTAGCTAGGTGTAGCTCTGCGCCAACGCGACACCATTGGATTGGTGTAAGAGCTATCTTTCGATACTTAAGATGTATGATTGATATGGGCTTGTTCTATTCCTACATAGAGATGATGGATTCGGACCCATCACACACCAGGAACGCCGCCAACACTGGCCTGCGTCCTTTATTCCCATCCCAAAACGACATTAGTGTTTTGAAAGGTTTTGCTGATACTGGGTACCTCTCTGACCCACACAAAGGTCATTCCCAAAATGGTTAAGTGTTCACCATGAGTAAAGACCGTGATATCTTGGAGGTCTACAGAACAGACCTTAGTCGCTATATCTTTGAACCATGCAGAGATTATTGCTCTTCATGAAGTGGTTCGTGAATGTATATGGATTGGATCCATAATTACGCATGTTTGAAGCAATCGTGGTTTGAAGTCTTCCACAAAATGAGCCTACTAGCATTCATGAGGATAATGCTAATTGCTTTGAGCAAATGAAGCAAGGCTGCATCAAAAGCGACAACACCAAGCATAATCAGCAACAATAGACTCTCCTCAAGATCAAAGCGAACTAAGTTCGATCTGAGGACAGTGTGGCAGACTTGCTGTCACACCCTAACCCGGAATCTGCAATTTTTTTTTTTTTTTTAAAGTTCCGAGTAAGGGTGTGAATAGCTTTTAATTTTCAAAGATAAGAAACGCTTTGGCAAATAAAAACTATATTGAAGAAATGAGAATCATAGGTGACTTGGTTTAACTCTTTATTACATAAGTAAGTACTTACAAGAGAAACAAAAGAAAGCTTAGGAAACAAGCTTTATTGTACAAAGATAAACCAAAATAGTAAACTAAAAATTTATTTCTCCTTCTCCTACTCCCAGATTTCCAGAAATTAAATTCTAACCCTCAAGAGCATGATCTGCACCATATCATAAAAGGGGTGAGCTTAAAGCTCAGTAGAGCAAACCTCATACATATAATTAATGATGATGCAAGACAGAAAATAACTCCTTATACTCCAGTTGTTAGTAATCTTGTACTAATCTCGATCACCAGTGTCTTCTTGCCAAACATTAGATCGTTTTATCAATATATATTGAAGGGGCTTCTCTCCCCAAGTGTATATACCATTGGCTGACATTGCTGGTCCCTTACGAGTATTAGACTCAACTACACAACCATTTTCACTCTCTCTTCAAGCTAGGATAAGATAAAACAACATGATAATGAACTAAACATATATTTTACACAATATAAACAATCTGATCAGTAGCAAATGTCACTCAAAATCATATCAATAGACTGATATAATCAAACTTGAGGTTCCCCAAAACTTCCCCTACCTTAAACCTGGTTTAGTAAAGCTAAGGCTTTGTTTCCAGACCTCTCAAAGCTTGTTTTCTGGACTTTGCTGACTCTAGAGTCTCTAAATTATTTTCTGCTATGTTTTCTAACTTGTGTTTCTTACTGCAGGTAAAGGCCTTTTTATACTAGAAGATGTAATCATGAGAACCTATATGTAGACTAGCCACCTCCTGTTTAGCTCAGTCAGTTAGATAAACATTGGGAGCAGCTTATTGCCAGCTCCTGCTTAGAAAAAACATCTGAAGGTTATCCCAAACTGCCAGCTCCTGCTTTGAGCTTGTTGCCCAAGTTTTAAGTTGCTCTAAGAGCAGCCACTTGCTGCACACACTTAATTTTATGTCTGCAGGTTCTTAATTGTAGTTAGAAGTATGTACACATGTGTTTCCAATAAGCTACTAGGTGACTCAGCAGTTAAATAAGACAAATAACATTCCAGATTATTTTTTTCTTCTTCTAATATGTTTTATTCTGTGCATGCATTGTAGGTTTTAAAAGCACTTCCAGCTAAAGAAAAAATCAAGAAGAAGGAGCATAATAAGTTGAGCATTTGCTGGAAATTTTGGTACATTTGCAAGAAGTAATGGTAGCAAATCAAGGAAACTATAAGTACAAAACATAAATAAGAAATTGATGTAATGTGACATTTGGAAACATGTATTAATGTAAAAATAGTACTTGTAGCTATCTATGTAATCTTCTTGAAAACATGCACAATCTGTACTATTTTTTCTTTTCTTTTTCTTTTTGACAAAGAATGTAAACAGGTAAATGTTTGCTTTTGTTTGTAAGAAACACTTGTGTTCTACTCTAGCATTTTGTTAACAAAAGCTAGTTGGTTTTTGAGTTATAAAAACAGAATCAGCAGGGATCAAGTAATTCATCATTCATGACCCCATACACAAAGCTAGACCTCTATATTTGGCCCTTCTTTTGCCAAAACAAATAAGTATATAGCTATAAATAGTTTAGAAGTAGAGTAAACTAGACTAATTAACTTAAATAGAGTTCAAGTCTTCACACTTGCTCACTAAGTCATTGCCTAAATTCCACTTTCGAGAAACATGTTGGTAGCATCGTTTGCGGAAGATATCCGAAATTCCATGATCGTAGTCATCAAGGGGAGATGCAGACATCAAGGGGAGATGTCTACATATATGGTCTCGGAATGTGAAGGGTGTGTTGTGCTCTTTTTCTCCTTCGACTGAGGTTATTTTTGTCCCACTGGGTTTTTGTTACTTGGCAAGGTTTTTGACGAGGCAAGGAGAGTAGCACCATGTTTGGGCGACACAAGGGGGAGTGTTCAAGTAAATCCAGAATATATGTCTGACCCAAACTCTAAGTTACTTACTCTAGTTGTAATAGGGTTTGTATTAGAGATAATCTCGGAGAATCTTAGTAGATATCCAATCAATGTACGATTATGTTTCCATGTGCAATTCTATCTCTATGGCACATTGAAGAATCAGATTGGCGCAGCAGCTTGGTTCGCCTTCACCTCTTTGGTCTTTTCTTAGAGTTGGTACTAAATCCAACAATAGTACAAGCATATAACCTATTTATATGAAAAACAGAAAAAGGTCAATGACAAAATCAGACATGTACTTCAGTTAATTATAAATTAACAATAGTTTCATGTTGCTGGAGAGAAAAATAATAACAACTTAACTCGAGTAGTTTCTTACTGTGGCTGTTTATTGTATTGCTCCTAACCTCAAGCTGCACTGCTAATTTGTCGTCAATGCTCACCATCCAACGATTGAAACTAAATGTAACAGACATTGAAATGCTAACGTACGAGAACCAACTCAAAATTTGGCTCAGATGGGGATTTATTTGTGGTATGTTTAAGTAAAATAGATTCGAGAGAGAATTGATGAGAGAATTGTGTATATTATTATTGAGAATAGGAGCCCTACATATAGGGATTACAAAGTACATGTTCTAGTGAATACTAATCCGAGTAGGATTAGGAATTCTAGAACCTTCTCTCCTATTACTACTCCTAGTTTGATAAGGCACACTAAGTTGATTTTCCTTCAACACTCCCCTTGTGCCGCTCAAACTTGGTGGTGACGCTTCATCCGTTGCCTCGTTAAAAACCTTGCCAGGTAGCAAAAAGCCTGTAGGACAAAAATAATCCTGGTCGAAGGACAAAAAGAGCACAACACGTCCTTCACTCTTCGAGATTGAACATGTAGACATCATAACTCCCCCTGACGTCGATATCTCCCCCTGATTGCTATAATCATGGGAGTTCGGATAACTTTCTCAATCCGATGCTCTTCACATGTTTCTCGAAGGTGGATTTAGGTAACGACTTAGTAAATAAGTCTACTACATTATCCTCTGATCGGATTTGATTCACTTCAATCTTTAGAAGTGATTGTTGTTGTTGATTATAAAAGAACTTAGGTGATATATGCTTGGTGTTGTCGTCCTTGATGAAACCTAACTTCATCTGTTCAATACAAGCTGCATTATCCTCATAAATGCATGTAGGTTCATCCGTGGTAGACTTCAAACCACAACTTCCTTGAATATGTCTAATTATAGACCTTAGCCATATGCATTCACGCACAGCTTCATGTAGAGCAATAATCTCTGCATGATTTGAGGAAGTAGCAACAAAGGTCTGTTTTGTAGACCTCCAAGATATCGTTGTGCTTCTGTCACACCCTAACCCGGAGGCACAAAAAAAAAATTTGCAGATTCCAGGAGGCACAAAGATGTATCATGACTTACGTCGTCAATTTTGGTGGAGTGGTATGAAGAAGGACATTGCT
The DNA here is from genome assembly GCF_958449725.1 of Rosa rugosa. Classification (NCBI taxonomy): domain Eukaryota; kingdom Viridiplantae; phylum Streptophyta; class Magnoliopsida; order Rosales; family Rosaceae; genus Rosa; species Rosa rugosa. The sequence continues at coordinate 18,271,459 of NC_084823.1, forward strand.
ATTTTTGTGGAAAAATGTCTTATATGTCAACAAGTTAAAGAGGAACATCAAAAACCAGCAGGAACACTTCAACCACTACCAGTAGCTGAGTGGAAATGGGATCACATCACCATGGACTTTGTGACTGGGTTACCACGTTCTCAAAGAAGTCGGGATGCCATATGGGTGAGTGTGGATCGACTGACCAAGTCTGCACATTTCATACCAATTAAGACGACAGATTCTACAGAGACACTTGCTAAGCTATATATAAATGAGATAGTGAGATTACATGGGACTCCTATTTCAATCACATCTGATAGCGATTCCAAGTTCGCCTCACAACTTTGGGAAAGCTTACAAAATGCACTCAGAACTGAGTTGCACTTTAGTACTGCATTTCATCCTCAGACTGACGGCCAGTCGGAAAGGACCATTCAAATTTTGGAAGATATGCTACGGTCATGTGTCCTAGATTTTCATGGAAGTTGGGAAGATCATCTACCACTGGCAGAATTTGCTTACAACAACAGTTTCCAATCAAGTATAGGAATGGCACCTTATGAAGCATTATATGGAAGGCCTTGTAGATCACCTTTATGTTGGACGGAAGTAGGTGAAACAATTTTATTAGGACCCGATTTGGTGCAAGATCGAGACCACCGAAAAGATAAAATTGATCAAGCAACGTTTGCTAACTTCCCAAAGTAGACAAAAGAGTTATGCGGATCAGAGAAGGAGGCCATTGGAATTCAGTATTGGTGATCATGTATTTCTCAAGGTATCACCTCACAAGGGAATCAAAAGGTTTGGACAGTCCGGAAAGCTATCACCAAGGTTTATTGGACCTTTTGAAATTCTAGAAAGGATCGGGGAAGTAGCTTACAAGTTGGCATTACCCCCACAACTTTCAGGCATTCATGATGTGTTTCATGTCTCTATGCTTCGAAAGTATCATCCAGACCCATCCCATATTTTGAATTGGAGTGAACTTGAGTTAGATGAAGAATTATCATTTGAGAACAGACCGATCCGAATATTGGATCATAAAGAGCAAGTACTTCGAACAAAGACTATTCCATTGGTCAAAGTGCTTTGGAAACATGGAAATGTAGAGGAAGCCACATGGGAACTAGAGACTGAACTATGCAAGAAACATCCCGAACTCTTCTAAATACCGGTATGATCTAAATTTCGAGGACGAAATTTCTTTTAGGAGGATAGATTGTGAAGACTTGAACTCTATTTAAGTAAATTAGTCTAGTTTACTCTACTTCTAAACTATTTATAGCTATATACTTATTTGTTTTGGCAAAAGAAGGGCCAAATATAGAGGTCTAGCTTTTTGTATGGGGTCATGAATGATGAATTATTTTATCCCTGCTGATTTTGGTTTATTTGTTTTTATAACTCAAAATCCAACTAGCTTTTGTTAACAAAATGCTAGAGTAGAACACAAGTGTTTCTTACAAACAAAAGCAAACATTTACCTGTTTACATTCTTTGTCAAAAAGAAAAAGAAAAGAAAAAAAAAAGAGTACAGATTGTGCTTGATAAGGTTACATAGAGAGCTACAAGTACTATATTTACAATATTTACATTAATACATGTTTCCAAATGTCACATTACATCAATTTTGTCACGCCCCCAAATCCAAGGCCAATATTGTACTGAAATATGGCTCGTGAATTTGTGACGTGAGTCAAAACGAATAAAATTTTCTTCTTGAATAAGTCAATAGAAAGTAAAAGAAATTATATACATGTCTGAATAGTACTTTTATTAGGAATTGAAATTATTATTTTTACAATACTGAAGTTGAACAAAATATTTCTCTTGAGATAGTAATAGAAAAACATTCTTTTATCTAGTAGGTTCATCCCGTTTCCCCAAGCATCTACTCAATACCTGAAAACAAGAAGGTGTAGCATCATGAGCAACACAAGCCCAGTAAGTACACAACTTACATTCTTATATTAATGTGTCTAATAAGAAATCAAATATGGACAACCAATTCAAAATGTACCAAGAACCATTTATATGTTCATACGAATTCTTAAATATGTATATGTATACACACAATACACACACACATATATACAAATATATTCATCCGTGTGAATGGTTTATGAGACCGGTAATAAATCACATAATCACATCTCCTTATTGAACCAACAATTATTGCAGCATTAATATGAAATAACCTCAAAGCAATGCATGCTCGATTCTCTTTTCACTTAGCACCATAACATATTGATAATATATCGCAAATAGATATTTGATCAAAATAATATAAGTACACTTCTCTTCATAGTGAATTTTCGGATTAACTGGTAACAAATCATAAATACAAGTGCTAGGGTCCAACGTACTATACCCAAAGCACAAGTAAGCCAGGTTGACTGGTAACAAATCACAAATCCACGTACTAGGGTCCAACGTACTATACCCAAAGTACGGGAAAGCCGCAGCATACTAGGGTCTAACGTACTATACCCAAGTATGTATACTCAAAGTAAGCACCCTTCCTAAGAGTATAATAGTGCACTATCTGTAGGGACTAGGGCCCAAGGCTAACTTCCACATAACATCAAAACACGTTTACCAGTAATTCACTTAAGCACGGGGTTGTAGAAATCACCCGGCTTCACAATTGTACTTCTCAAACATAATCAAAATCACAAAATACAATCTTTATGATTTATAGATCGTAATACATGTATATGTACACACACATATAGAGACATATACTTAGGAATAATCTCATATGAAAACATATATAACATAATGGTATAACACAAATAAATAAATTCACTAACAAACAACATAATTAAAAATAAGCTTATACATAATTGAAATCAAATAATAAAGCACAAGCATTAAATGAGTAACTATACAAAATTAAATTATAGTTAATATTTCAGTTCTTATGTCCAAATCCATTGAAGTTCATCAACCGTATTCATGTTTCTCCGATTAGAGTCATCAAACTTCAAGATGTGTTATGTTGTCCATCACAAGTCCGAATTAGTCAAATGAGTACACCATTTCTAAGGGTTTTTCACAAGGAATGCAATGGTATAAGTCTTGTAATTCAGTTCGAAGTTACATAGTCCAGAAATGGTGAAGAACCATAACAGTGCAGAAACCAATATTTTGATACTGCCCTTTGATGTTTAAGTCTTTACGTACGGTGTATTTTACCATTAATTCTCAAACTTTCCAGATCACAAGTAGAGGTCCTAAGCTTCAAATTGATATAAAGTTTGTAGAAAACGGATAAGAAATGAGGGAGATATGAATTTTTGAAGTTGTGATGGCTGTATGAGATTTCCAGCGAGTTTAAAAGTTGAAAACTTTGATTAGCCATAACTTCTTCATTTCTTAACCTTTTTGAGTGATTCAAAAGCCTAAATTGAAGAACTTTTGATTAGGAATTTAATACTGTAATTATTTTTGACAAAACAGAATTTGTTATATACGAAAATACGGGTTTGCAGCAAAGCAGATCCTTTTCCATTTTATCATTGATTATGCAATTTGATAAATCTTAAAGACAAAAGAATATAGAAATGTAATCATGTACTTACTTAAGAAACTCAGAAGGTGAGGTGAAGATTTTGGTCTTGAAATCAAGCTTGGACTTCTTTGACAAAAAGGGAATTTCTTAAGAGAAAAAGAGTGAATGATTTGTGTGAGAATCTTGAGTTTTCTCTTCAACTAAGGAGGCTTCAAATCAGTTTTGCACTTGATTGTTAAGCTTGTAGGAAAATATGATAGAGATCATGTGTTTATATAGGCTAGAAATAAGCATAAAATAAGTAAGTGACTTAATATTGTAAGGTGAGTGATTAATAACTATTTAGGTTAAATGATTAAAGGAAATTGTAAGGTGAGTGATTAATCACTATTTAGGTTAAATGATTAAAGGAAAAGATAAAAAAAAAATAATAATAAAAGAAAGAAAGCATAAATCAGCTTGCTAATTATATATATATATAGATATATATATATATATAGATATATATATATAGATATATATATATAGATATATATATATATATATATATATATATATATGTATGTATGTATGTATGTATGTACACACACATCCATATGCACATTTACCCAATTAATAAGTAAAGAACTTTAGTGCTTTCTTAAGGTAAAAATAGCAATAATTAGTACTAAAATGACATGCATCACAAAAATAATATAGATAATAGTATTGAGCTCAATGATAAATATCGAGTGTACACAAGAAATACGAACTAAGGTATTTTGATAAGTTTACTAGAAGTCTAGTATTAAAAAAAATTACATATCTTCTCAGTGCGGTATGTGATGATATTGATTTCTAAAAAGAAAATACTCAAAACAAAGTAAGACTTTTCGAATATAACTAATAATATAGTGTTCTATAGTTGACACTAATTTTCAGGTTATTACAAATTTCTTATTTATGTTTTGTACTTATAGCTTCCTTGACTTGCTGCCATTACTTCTTGCAAATGTACCAAAACTTCCAGCAAATGCTTAGCTTATTATGCTCCTTCTTCTTGAATTTTCTTTAGCTGGAAGTTCTATTAAAACCTGCAATGCATGCACAGAATAAAACATATTAGAAGAAGAAAAAAAAAATAATCTGGAATGTTATTTGATTTATTTAACTGCTGAGTCACCTAATAGCTTATTGGAAACACATGTGTACACACTTCTAACCACAATTAAGAACCTGCAGACATAAAGTTAAGTGTGTGCAGCAAGTGGATGCTCTTAGAGCAACTTAAAACTTGGGCAACAAGCTCAAAGTAGGAGCTGGTAGTTTGGGATAAGCTTCAGATGTTTTTTCTAAGCAGGAGCTGGCAATAAGCTGCTCCTCCCAATGTTTATCTAACTGACTGAGCTAAGGAGGAGGTGGCTAGTCTACATATAGGTTCTCATGATTACATCTTCTAGTATAAAAAGGCCTTTACCTGCAATAAGAAACACAAGTTAGAAAACATAGCAGAAAATAATTTAGAGACTCTAGAGTCAGCAAAGTCCAGAAAACAAGCTTTGAGAGGTCTGGAAACAAAGCCTCAGCTTTACTAAACCAAGTTTAAGGTAGGGGAAGTTTTGGGGAACCTCAAGTTTGATTATATCAGTCTATTGATATGATTTTGAGTGACATTTGCTACTGATCAGATTGTTTATATTGTGTAAAATATATGTTTAGTTCATTATCATGTTGTTTTATCTGATCCTAGCTTGAAGAGAGAGTGAAAATGGTTGTGTAGTTGAGTCTAATACTCGTAAGGGACCAGCAATGTCAGCCAATGGTATATACACTTGGGGAGAGAAGCCCCTTCAATATATATTGATAAAACGATCTAATGTTTGGCAAGAAGACACTGGTGACCGAGATTAGTACAAGATTACTAACAACTGGAGTATAAGGAGTTATTTTCTGTCTTGCATCATCATTAATTATAGGTATAAGGTTTGCTCTACTGAGCTTTAAGCTCACCCCTTTTATGATATTGTGCAGATCATGCTCTTGAGGGTTAGAATTTAATTTCTGGAAATCTGGGAGTAGGAGAAGGAGAAATAAATTTTTAGTTTACTGTTTTGGTTTATCTTTGTACAATAAAGCTTGTTTCCTAAGCTTGCTTTTATTTCTCTTGTAAGTACTTACTTATGTAATAAAGAGTTAAACCAAGTCACCTATGATTCTCATTTCTTCAATATAGTTTTTATTTGCCAAAGTGTTTCTTATCTTTGACAATTAAAAGCTATTCACACCCTTACTCGGAACTTAAAAAAAAAAAAAAAATTTGCAGATTCCGGGTTAGGGTGTGACAGCTTCCCATGGTAAAGACATAACCTGTTTGGGAGCGACCTTTGTGAGGGTCATGCAGAGAGGTACCCTGCATCAGCAAAACCCATCAAAATATCATTGTCGTTTTGATGGTATTTTGATGGAGTGGAGTAGGGTGAGGCCGGCCACCATGGACGGCGGCGGCAACATGGCCTACAGTTGCTCCTTGGACGGTGGCTCTTTGCCTCTTGGGGTCCGACCCAAATTTCCGTCATTCCTTTTCTCTCTGTAGGGATAGAATAGGCCCATATCAATCGTACCTCGTAGGTATCGAAAGATTGTCTTTACACCAATCCAATGGCGGCGTGTTGGCGCAGAGCTGTGTCGAGCTAACAAGTTCACTGTGATGGAGATGTCTGGTCTTGTGCATTGAGCTAAGTACAATAATGCGCCTATTGCACTTAAATAGGGCACTTCGGCCTCTAATGCTTCCTCGTCCTCATCCTTTGGACGAAACGAATCTTTTCCGGGCTCAAGACTACGACCAATCATGAGAGTACTCACAGGGTTTGCTTTATCTTCATGAAAGCGCCTTAGAATTTTCTGAGTATATGCAGGCTGATGGATCAAAATCCCATCACTACGGTGCTCGAGTTCTAAACCGAGACAAAACCGTGTTTTCCCAAGATCCTTCATTTCAAATTCGGATTTCAAATATTTAGCAGTTTCCTTTAACTCATCTAGAGTTCCAATTAGGTTCATGTCATCTACATAAACTGCTACGATCGCAAATCCGGAACTTGTTCTTTTAATGAACACACATGGGCATATTTCATTATTAATATATCCCTTCCCAATCAAGTAGTCACTTAGACGGTTATACCACATCCGTCCGGATTGTTTTAGTCCATATAGTGAGCGTTCTAATCTTATTGAAAACGCGCTCCGTGGTTTAGAGCCACTTGATTTGGGTAATTGAAGTCCATCTGGAACCTTCATATATATCTCTGAATCTAGATCCCCATAGAGATATGCTGTAACCACATCCATAAGCTGCATGTCAAGTTTTTCAGAAACTACCAAACTGACAAGATAGCGGAACATTATAACGTCCATTACTGGAGAATACGTCTCATCGTAGTCGATTTCAGGGCGTTGTGAGAAACCTTGCGCCACAAGGCGGGCTTTATATCTTACCACCTCATTTTTCTCATTACTCTTTCTAACAAAGACCCATTTATGGCCAACAGGTTTTACATTTGGGGGTGTCTACGTTATAGGCCCAAATACCTGTCTCTTTGTTAGTGAATCCAATTCAGCCTGGATCGCATCTTTCTATTTAGGTCAATCTGCTCTTCGTTGACATTCTTCAACAGAGCGAGGTTCGATATCATCATATTCTATAATTCCTTTTGCAATATGATATGCAAATGCATCATCAATCGCCATTGAATTTCTATCCATCATCTCATGTACACTAGTGTAATTCATAGAGATCTCTCTATTCTCTGGAGTTGGTTCTGACATTGGAGCGTCCCCCAATGATGTCTCTTGGACATAACCATAATCCGGAATATTCTCATGAGATGGATTATTTACATCGATGATTAATGGATTATTCTGTGCCAAACTCGCTGTAATACCCCGAAAATTGGTTATTAATTTCTCGAAATTCCGGAAATTAATAAAGTATCATTTTGAATGATTTCGTGGTTCGGAGTTGAATCGAAAGTGGTTTGGACGAGTTTTATCGAAAACGGGACGTTTTAGGGGGAGGTCAAAAAGTTGACTTTTTATATGTTTGGAATTTGGGAAAACTTCCTCCACGAAAGTTTTAGAGCTCGTCGATACGAGTTCGTGCATATGTGGAACGCGAAAATCGGAGTTCGTATGAGGAAGTTATGAGCGATTGAAAATTGGGTAACTTAGTATAAATAGGAAAATTTTCTGGGTTTTTTTGGCAAAACCCTAAAACCCCAAAACCGACCCTTTCTCTCTCTCCTCGTCCCCGACCGGCAGAAAACAGAGCAAATCTTCTCCTTAATTGTTCTTCCTCCTCCGGCCACCAAATCACCCCAAACAAGTTCCTATAGCTTCGTATCAACCTCAGGAAGACACCAGTACCAAGATTTAGTCGCCTCGTGCACCGTACAAGGTGGTGGAACGCAAAAACCCGGAGAGGCCGAAATCGGTTCCAACCGAGTTTTCTCCCAACCCCGACGACCAAAGTTCGTGAAATTTGGATGGTAAACACTCCTTGAGGTGCAGAATACACGGCGTGAAGGAGAGCTCGAAAATCTCAGCGTAGACCGGCGAACGGAGCTTCGCCGGAAATCTGGAACAAAATCCGGCGAAACCGGACTGTAAAAGGTGATTTTCGATCTCTTCCTGTCATTTTTATACTTCATGCTAGTTATGAAAGTTTCTCAAAATGATGAAACGAAGAGGAAAAGCCTGGCCCCGACACTTTTGGTGGTGGTCGGCGGCGGCACTGCCTCTAATTCCGGCGGTCTTTTCCGGCCAGCTCCGGCGACCCCAAGGGCAGTTTCTGCCCATTTTTGTGTTCTATGCATCGATACGAACACGTCGATATATTTTGAGCAATTTTCGATATCGTATGATTTAGTTATGAATTTTACGATTTCGATCGATTTCGATCGTTCGGTTTGTGATCTGGGAGGATCGGACCGTCGGATCGACTTGTAGTTTTGATATAGTGATCGTAGGACTGTCCCAGTGACTTTGTGTGGTCACAGGTGAAGATCCGACTGTTGGATCTTCATATAAGTTCATTTAGCGAATTGTGTACTAAGTTGAGTATCGTATTTGGTTAGGTGATTTCCGGAACGATCCGTGAATTGTGTTTTGGGAGCTTTTGAGAAGACGCAGTGGGACTAGAGGTGAGTAAACCTCACGTGGTTCATATTACGAACCGAGTACATTTAATTAATTAATTTAATTATGTTATGCTTGAAAAACGGTTTCAATAAAATGAGTTTTTAAAATATATATAGAAATGAATTTCTCGTTTTTGATGTGTGAACTATAGTTGGTATTAGTGGTCATCCCTGAGTGGGTGATTACGTATATATATATATCTACTTGATTGTATACGGAATGGTGTGACATTGAGCGTGACATTGTGTTGTGTTTTTCGATGAATTTACGATTATGCATATGGAAATTATTATGATTATTTACGTTATTGTTTTTATGGGAAATATGAGTATGTGACGATATGTTGAGAAATGAGTTGTGATGATATACTGAGAAATATTGAGAAATGAGTTGTGATGATATTTTGAGAAATGAGCATGATTTGAGATATTATGAGTTGGATGCCGGTTATGGTATAACCATGTGTTTGGTTCGGATGGCTGTAAATGCCTATGAGATAATAGGGATTATTGAGATAAACGGGGTTGCGTTGACTCTGTGGGCAGATCAACGGTTGGTGGTATGGACCACAGTATCGATGCTGAGCCTGGGCCAAGGTGTCAGCATGATGAGATAGAGCTCTAGCCGTGTCAGTGGCGGGGTAGGGTCATGGCAGTAACTATGTTACCAGGCCGTGAGTACTCTGTACCACTATGTGTTGGGTGGTGGGGTAGGGTCATGGCAGTAACTATGTTACCAGGCCGTGAGTACTCTGTACCACTATGTGTTGGGTAGTTAATTGAGTCAAACGTATTAGGTGGCGGGGTAGGGTCATGGCGGTAACTATGTCATTAGGCAGTGAGTACCCTGAGCCACGATACATTTAGAGTGTTTACTTAAGAGTATTGTATTGTGTCAGAGCATGGTAATGATTGTTAATCTTGATTTGTGTAATTGTATGTGTTCGAATTGTGATGTAATAAATCAACCGTTCATTTCTTGTTTACTCATACGAGCTTTCAGAAAGCTTACCAGGTTTGGTGTTGTTGCAATCCCGGTACACTATTCAAATGGTGTAACGGATAATCCTGCAGGTCAGGAGAATCAGGGAGGTGATCGAGCTGCATAAGGCAGCAGAGTCGAGTTCAGCACTTATTCTATTTTGGTGTGTTTTGTAGACTCTCTTGAGCGTAGCATTTTATTTAAGTAAGTATTGTAATAATCGACTCGAGACATAGTTTGCTACTAGGTTAGTATTGTGGGTTGTGTGTTGCTGTTTATATGAAAAAAATTCAGGACGTTATTTATTTTAGTTATTACTCATGTTTCGGATTTGAATTTATTATTCAAAATTTGGGGTGTGACACTCGCTTTCTTTCTTGGGCGAGAATCCATCGAACCTATGGGCCTCCCGCGCTTCCTGGCAGGAGCCATGGGCCTAGCCACAACGTCACCATCACTGTGAGAGGGGACGTTGGCGCCATGCTCAGGTACTCTTGAGATGGGGTCATGTCCTCTAGTTTTAGGGACATCAATCCTTGCAGGCACGTTTGCAGCAGGTATATGTGATCTCGTCACTTTAGCGATATCAGAAAACGCATCAGGCATTGATTCTGCTACGTTCTGAAGATCGAGAATTCTCCGCACTTCAATTTTGGACTGTACGGTTCGGGGATCAAGATGAGACAGACTGGGGACAGACCACGACAATTCCAGTCGTTCCTGTTGAACATTGATGTTCTTATCTCCCCCTAACGACGGGAAGACTGTCTCATCAAAGTGACAATCCGCGAATCTAGAGGTAAAGAGATCGCCTGTCAAGGGTTCTATGTAGCGGATAATCGTTGGAGAATCATATCCAACATAAATGCTTAATCGTCGTTGAGGACCCATTTTGGTGCGCTGTGGCGGCGCAATAGGCACATATACTGTACACCCAAATATGGGTAAGTGTGAGACATTAGGCTCATACCCAGTCACCATCTGGGACGCAGAAAAGGGTTGAGTGACAGTGGGCCTCAGACGAATAAGCACAGCTGCATGCAATATTGCATAGCCCCAAGCAGAAATAGGGAGATTGGTGCGCATTACCAACGCCCTAGCGACCATTTGTAGTCGTTTAATGGATGTTCAACATCAATCCCAATGGACATGCAATAATCATCAAAAGTCTTTGATGTAAACTCCCCGGCGTTGTCTAATCTTATAGACTTAATAGGATGATCAGGGTGGTGAGCCCTTAACTTAATTATTTGTGCTAGGAGTTTAGCAAATGCAGCGTTCCTTGTGGACAATAGCATGACATGTGACCAGCATGTCGATGCATCAACCAACACCATAAAATATCAAAATGGTCCGCATGATGGTTGAATAGGTCCACAAATATCACCTTGGATTCTTTGTAAAAATGGTATGTTTTCTTTAGCGTCCTTTGCATAGGATGGTCTCGATCCTAATTTTTCTAAAGAGCAGGCTTTGAAGAACAAATGATGGGCTTTAGAAACAACCAATGAGGATTTTGGTTGAGCCACAAAGTCACAACTGACTTTAGAAGTAAAATTTGGAGACAAAGGAGCCTTGGTGGTGTCAATGCCACCCTGAGGCCGCAGGGGGATGGCGGCGCCGGCCAAGGATAGCCGGGTTTGGGGGTGAACGGCGCCGTGAGGCTCAGGGGGTCCTTCGGTGTCCAAAAACTGAGTTTTACTTCTTTTCGTTTGAAAAAAATGGATGTCCGTGCGAAGTCTTTAATATACGGATCATCATATCACGACCTGGATGTCCCAAACGGTCGTGCCAAAGCCTATATGTGTCAGAATCCAATAAATCATCTCTCATAACATGATTGGATTCAATTATTCAAATAGTGGTTGCATACAACCCGCTAGATCGACACATAAGTTTCTCTAATACTTGTTTATGTCCGTAGTCATTAGAGGTGATGCAAAGGAACTCTTGTCCATTCTCATAATGTGTTTCCACATGAAAACCATTGGCTCTTATATCTTTGAAGCTCAATAGGGTTCTTCCTGCCCTAGGTGCATAAAGAGCTTCGGTGACATTTAAAGTCGTGCCATTTGGCAACATAAATTGGGCTGGTCCTCGACCATGAATCAATTGAGATGATCCAGCCATCGTAGTCACGGAAGATCAAGATGGTGTCATCCATAGAAATAGCTGCCTATTTCGAAGGATAGTATGTGTAGTTGCACTATCCACGAGGCATTCTAGCTCTCTGGGAAACATATTGGTTAAATAATAAAGTTCGAAATTAAAACATGTCCAAGACATTGAATAAAAATAAATCGAGACTTTATTAAGAATAGCCAATGATTACATCAAAGTTTCTTGACCAAAATCTAATCCAACATAAAAATCAAACCGTAGAGAAATCGTAGTCACTCAATCCGTTCGGTAATTTCAATTTGGTTGTGACCAGGTAAGGTAAGGCGAGATTTTGGTAGAGCGTTGCTCACTTTTAAAACCGTTCTCTCAGATCAAACATTGCCTAGACATCACAATTACTCTTGAGTACGCCTAGAGGGAAAGAGTTAATACAATAAGTCGTTTTATTGATCAATTATGCCATTACATAATTCTTGGAAATATAAAGGACTACACTAATCAAAATCTGCAGCATCCTTGTGCAATTCCTTGTCATATTTGAAGTCCGCTATGGTGAGATTGACGTTGGCATCATCACCATCTTCTTCTTCTGCTTCTTCGGCAAGATAGACTTCATGCTCTCTAAAGTCTCTATATGCCTTGTAATGTGCAGCTAATTGCTTGCTTGCATTGCATTGCTTGAACCAATGTTCAATAGATCCACATCTATGGCATGCATCATTACGATTTCCTCCCTTGAATTGAGATGCATCTTATGCATGAGGACGAGATTGACGTCCTTGTTGGACAATGGCGCCACCTCTATGGCCGGCGGCCTTGTGTCCTCCTCTCCCACGTTGGCTTTTATTGCCACGTGATCCCACTCCATTTTGGCGGTTTCCTTCCTTTGTAGGGCGGTTATATATATGGACCAAAACGTCCGTTGTGTCCCTTATTTTAGGGTTCCGCTCCTTGCGCCCTCCTTTGGGTGCATTATTATAATTCGCCTCTTGAACGCTCTTAGTTCCTATAGGCCTTGAATTGTAATTCTTCACGAGGATATTATCATGTTTTTCAGCTACAGACATAATATTAATTAGCTGATGAAACATCGTGAGCCGTCCAGTATTGTATTCGGTTCGATATTGCTTCGATAGCAAAATTGCTGAGACAGGGAAGGTGGAGAGAGTTTTCTCAATTAGCTCTTGCTCTGTGACAGGCTGTCCACAGAACCCCAACATAGTTTTGAGGCATAGAACTTCTGAATTATATTCAGCTACAGACTTGAAGTCGGCGAATCGTAGATTGCTCTATTGAACTTTTAAGTCGGGGAGGAGGTTATCCTTAACATTACCAAATCGCTCTTCTAGCGCAACCCATAATTCTCTGGCATCCTTGATTGCCATGTACTCCAATCGGAGTCCACGTGGCGCCTTATCAAGATAAGGGCGGTGGCATTATTCGTAGCCGTACGCTCGAATAGGAGATCTAGATTTGGTGCCTGAATTACAGGTAGGATCCCTTTTGAAGTAAGATGGTTCTCAACATCCGTGACCCAACTATGATATTCCGAGCCAGTTGAGTCAAGGATAGGAAAGTCAAGCCTTGACATCCTGAAATAAGAAGAAGAAATATATTAGTCTCAAAGTAAAAACTTCCACGACAACTAATAGATAATAAGATTTCCGAGCTATGCTACCAAGAAATCGATTTCCAAGAATGATTGGATTAGACCGAAACAATGATGTTTATAAGGTCATCAATCGATACTTGCGGACGCTCTTAGTCCGAAGTCTTACGAACGCTCTTAGTTCGTTAATTGCGTGAATCCCCACGATTCCGCTTTTCAATGATCGAACCCACATTATAAGAAAGGTGGGATGTAGAAGAAGGGAGGTTTTCAAGTCCCCGAAGAAAAGAAGGAGGAATTAAATTCGGAAAGCGGGAACTATAATGTAAATACTTACTTGGTTAATTTGAAGCTTGAAAACTTGGAAGCTTGGGTTGATGTAGATGTCGATTGTGAAGTCTAGGTGGCTCGGTGTTGATGTGTAACCGGTTGGTAGTGTAGCAGCAAGGTATACGTGCAGTAGGGGCTGAGGTAATGCTGCAGGGGCAGCAGTGAAAGAGGAAGCTGGGCCGAGAGGTGCTACAAGGCTGCAAGGGCATCAGCAAGGCAGCGCTGCAGGGGCCGCAGGCGCACTGGCGCCAGGTGGGCAGCAGGGGCTGCGGTGCAAGGCTGTAGGAGCAAGGCTGCAGGTGCACGGGCACGCAAGCAGGCAGCTGCGGACGCGGGGATGAGCAAGCTGCAATGAAGGAGAGCGTAGCGCTGGGCGCGCGAGGGCAGGCTACAGCGAAGGTTCAGCTAGTTCATGCTAGGGGCTGCGATGTGAATGAGTTTTCTGTTTTGTGGCTAGAACTCGTGCTGATAACTTGTTTAAGTAAAATAGATTCGAGAGAGAATTGATGAGAGAATTGTGTATATTATTATTGAGAATAGGAGCCCTATATATAGGGATTACAAAGTACATGTTCTAATGTTACAAGGAATACTAATCCGAGTAGGATTAGGAATTCTAGAACCTTCTCTCCTATTACTACTCCTAGTTTGATAAGGCACACTAAGTTGATTTTCCTTCAACATGGTAAATTATTTGGAGAATGTACTTATATTCAAACCAGAGAACATCATCAATAGGCAGAGTATCCAACTGCACAGAGGAATTCAAAAAAAAAAAAAAAAAAAAAAAAAAGTATATCCGCTGCCTTTCTTCAACTCTCCATATGCGAAAGTATTCATTAGCCATTACTGCAAGGGATATAACGCAACAACAGCAACCTTTAGATTTGGAGGATTAGGCTTTGTGGGTAGTGACTGCATTGTTTCTATTGTGCTTTTTTATTATTTTTATTTAAATTGCCTTTCTAAAAAGAATATATACCAAGTCTAATTAGGAAAAACAGAAACTAATAAAATTAGTACTGTGCAGATATTTCAGAAAAGCCCTCCAATTGCCCAGGATTTCAGCAAGGCCATTCTAGATGGAGAATTGAAGCAACTTAATATTTTTGGTTGACACCGAGTTGTGAGTGTCCATACAATGCAACTTCTAATTTCCGGAAAGCTTAAGCGTCAAGAATTTTAAGGGCTTGCTTTATGTAATATCAGGTGCTACTTCCACCATTTGCCTTCTATTATCATTCACTATCTAGCATAAAAACACCAGGAAGCATACCAAGGCAATGCAAGTGATGAAAGTATTTGGAACAGAAGAGTTAGAATGGCAAGATTCCTATATTATAGAGATCTTAATGTTCCAATCAGAGCTCCAAGTTTTGTTGATGTGCCGGATTGACTTCTTCCCAATGGGAGCGCCATATCACTTCCACCGCTCAAGGAGCACCATTTTCAGGCCTCCACCCCAGCACCACCACATGAATAAATGTCACTCCTCTGCATAATTAGAATCATCAATATATTGTAGATGTGTGTGTGTGTGTGTAGTGATGAATACACTATAGAAGACCAATAATTCATGTGTCTGGCTTTTCCTAAACTTATTGATTTTTTTTTTTTTTTTAAGAATAAATGTCAAGTCCATTATTAATAAGAAATATTACAAAAGACAAATGTAGAAACTACATCATAAATGAAAAGTACGAAAATAAAACAATGAACATAAAACCTAGCAAAGATACGATTGGATGCAAAAATGCATCTGAGGACGCATAAGGTGTAAACCGTGCTATATGAAAAGTTACTAATAGTATGACCACCATAAAAGGCCAATCTTCTATCAAAGCAACCGGTGGTATGACCGACCAAGCAGATTCCTCGTACATCTTACGTCGAAAAGAGAACAATCTTCCACCTAAGTTATCGATAGTGTAACCGACCACTAAAGGGCAATCTTCTAACAATAAAACTGGTGATGTGACCATCCAAACATCTTCCACATAAAAAGTACGCCAAACAGAGATCAATCTTCCACCAAAGTGACCTATGAAACAAAAAGATGAAAACCAAATAAAAATCAACCTCAAAGCCTACATCCAGGCCCAGTACCAAGTCCAAACCCAGACCCGACCTGTGATCCAGATCCAGACCCAGCACCAGACCCAAATCTAGATCCGACCCGGATCCCAAATCCGGATCTTCAAACCAGTCTGCACCATGCTGTCGCACGGCGTCTTCAGCCCATAAAAGCTTCCGACCATCGGCTCAACATCCGGCGATCTATCGCCCTCCGCACACCTCCAGATGTCGCCCATATCAGCCTTCCAAACGCAAATCCAGGTTGTCACGCCCCGAATTTTGAATAAAAATATTCGAATTCGAAACGCGATAACTTAACCAACTTCCCAAAAATAGTAAGGGAACATTCTCAAATTAATCTAAGCAACAACAAAACGTCAATAAACACTTGATCACTTAAGTCGAATATCACATCAACAAGTGTTTACAAAACGCAAGAGAACTGAAATACAAATGTAAACGCTCGCTAGGAGCATACCAAAAACAGCAGTACACTAACAAAAATAGATTCTGAACCTACACTGCTGCAACCACGCCCTCGTACTCAGCCCTGGATGTCCTCACCTGCAGGAATAATCGCTACACCATGGAATAGTGCACCAGGATTGCAAACAACAAACCCGGTAAGCTTTTTAAACTCGTATGAGTAAACTCAATTAAAATGACTCACGTCACTCATGCTTATAATTTCTCAACTCGTGAGATAAATTAAAGCAACAATATTTAACTCCACCAAACACAACCAAACATACAATCACACTAGGTAAAAATTAGTAATCCCTGCATAGAAATTTAGTTCAGGAGATCACCTAAAATCAACCATTAGAATAAGAAGGAAAATCAATAAGGAAGTCAAACAACTCACACTAAAATCGATGATCACCCATCAACTCCAAACTAAAGGCGATGATCACCCATCAACTCCAAACACTCGAAACTCTCTTTTAAAAACATGTACTCTTGAGTGCCATAACACAAAATTATCTCCCAAGAAGTACAACTGCAGATAGACTAGAGCTCTAACTGAATCGTAACCTGTCACCCCCGTCGGGGTTCAGCCTTACGATAATAATTGCCTCGTTACCAATGTGATAAAAGGTCCTTAGACCAAAACATTCAATGTACAATTTCATCAATCACTCACATGAAGAATCGTACAATTTCATCAACACCATAAAATCAACACTTCCCCAAATACCACACCATTCAATATATATTTCACGTAAATATATATATATACGTAGTCACCCCCACAGGAATGACCACTAATACCAACTATAGTTCACATGCGTTCAAAATCGTCACGCCCCGAATTTTGAATAAAAATATTCGAATTCGAAACGCGATAACTTAACCAACTTCCCAAAAATAGTAAGGGAACATTCTCAAATTAATCTAAGCAACAACAAAACGTCAATAAAGACTCGATCACTTAAGTCGAATATCACATCAACAAGTGTTTACAAAACTCGAGAGAACTGAAATACAAATGTAAACGCTCGCTAGGAGCATACCAAAAACAGCAGTATACTAACAAAAATAGGTTCTTGTTGATGTGATATTCGACTTAAGTGATCGAGTCTTTATTGACGTTTTGTTGTTGCTTAGATTAATTTGAGAATGTTCCCTTACTATTTTTGGGAAGTTGGTTAAGTTATCGCGTTTCAAATTCGAATATTTTTATTCAAAATTCGGGGCGTGACACAGGTCCGCCGTACACGACCACGACCAGGGACGAGGTTCCCTGCCTCCATTGTTGGCTGACAACCGCTCGACCTGCTCACCACCACGTCCACCATACTATACCCCTATCCACCACCAGAATCTGAAAGCTATTCCACCATCCGATCCTCCAATGGCTTCAAGAATCACAGTAATAACTCCCCGCAAGGAAGAGAAACGAGGCAAACAACCTTCGCCGCTACACCAGATCCCCACCATGCCACCGGAGTCACCCAAGTCCTCCATATTCATGGAGGAAGTTTCAGAAGCAAACAGCGAGGGCAGCCGCTCTTAACCCTAGCAGAGCGCTAGGTCGGGCAAAATCTATAGACAATTTCTTTGTTCAATAAGATGCTTGAGTTGATTTGATGTTTAAATTTTGTAATATGCTTCCTAAACTTATTGATGAGATTGAATAAAAGGGAATTCTGTGTAGTTAGTGTACTCTAATATGTGTGACAATGGTCTAAGCCAATCAAAGAAAGTACGGTGATCTGATGATGATGCATTGCCTTCTTGCCTAGTTTCCAATTCTCGCCTCCTCATAATAGTTTTGTTTCCTTTTCCAAAGAAAAAAAAAAAACCAATTCTAGCACCAACATTTTAATTGGTCCAAGTTGCAATCCTAGAAATGTGGAATATATTAATCTATACCACTGAATGCGTTGTGAATTGGATAGAATTAGTTCCTATATACGGGCTGATCCTTTTCATTTCCATAGCTTCATAGCTTCGCTTAGCCACCTTATTCATTTACTGATATCAATCGAGGGTGATCGAAGATGGATCATGCTGCTGAAGCTCATAGAACTGACCTGATGACCATCACTCGTTTTGTTCTGAATGAGCAGTCCAAGCATCCTGAGGCACGCGGTGATTTCACCATCTTACTCAACCACATAGTTCTCGGCTGCAAATTTGTCTGCTCCACTGTTAGCAAGGTCATTCTTCTTCATTCTTTCAATATGGCCTGTCTGCATACAATTCCACGGTTTAGCTTTTGAGATTTCATCCAACACCTTGTGCTCTTCCCCTGAAACCAAAGTCAAAATTCATAGGGGACGTGTGGTGATGCCCCAACTCTCTAAGTGACAGGGATGATTGGAGCTATGCCATCGTGGCTCTATGCTGTTAAGGGCAAGTGGTGATGGGAGCTTCCCATCTTTTGATAATCATATTATCTTTCCTTGCCAATCATTCGGCTGAGATTTTTTTTGTTTTGTTTTTTGGTTTTTTTGTCTTGTGGTCAACATTTGTTCAACTGAGAGTTGAATGTCAATTTGCAAATGGGAACAACCAAGGTGAGGATTGCTACAAAATGCCAAGCTCATGAGCTAGAGGGTGAGGGTACAACATCAAATGCCCTAGGAATGTAATTAGTAGAAAAACAACTTGCATAAGGTCCCCATTTTTAGCCAAACACTCTTAACTTTGAAGCTTGGCATCAGATTCCGCAATAATAGAACTAAGACATGCCTCAATCACAAATTATACAAAGAAAAACCTGGTTCTCTATGTTTTAGTTCTAAAAAAAATATTGTTTTATATCTTGTGATGGGTGAAGATGCATTATTTTCTGTTTGAACAATATCAGCCTACCGCACAATATAAGTAATTTAGTTTCCTTTATATTTGTATAGAGTCTACTCTTGATCAGCATCGAAAATGAAATTATATTTGTTATAACCAGCTGTATCTTTCTCCCATATATATTTTGTCATTTCAGGCCGGCCTTGCAAAGCTATTTGGACTTGCTGGGGAGACAAATGTTCAGGTAAATTATTTGGGTGTCTCGTGAGTTTCAGAAAGTCAAGTTAAATCTTATCAATAGTCAACTCCATTGTATTGTATGTCTTCTTATGTTTTTTGTACCCCTATCTGTGTATAATGAAATCAAACTTATAAACTGCATATGAACTTTGGGTATATCATTTTTAGGGTGAAGAACAAAAGAAATTGGATGTGCTTTCAAATGAAGTTTTCATCAAGGCATTAATTAGCAGTGGTCGCACTGTAAGTTTGTTGAAGCACTTCTTCAGTTGTCTCATTTACTCAAGTTCAATCACAATTCATGAGTATTTGTTTTCTTTTCTTCTTCCTAAATTTTACCCTTTTATCAGTGCATTCTTGTTTCCGAGGAGGATGAAGAGGCTACATTTGTGGAACCATCAAAGCGTGGAAGGTTCTACATATATTTTTTAAGATATCATTTGTGTTCCTATAAATATGCTTTGTAGGTAGTCTTGGATATGTATATATCCAATAAATACATATGTTGATGTTTGCAGGTACATTGTTGTTTTTGATCCATTGGATGGATCCTCCAACATCGACTGTGGTGTTTCCATTGGAACTGTATATCCCTTTATCCTTCTAATTACATAAGCTTCCAGATGCTTAAAGTTGCTGTCAATTTGATCTCAGAGTGATACATAAATTAAATTGTATATTCTCTTGCTTCTAGATCTTTGGGATTTACATGGTGAAAGACAAGGAAAATCCAACTCTTGATGATGTATTACGCCCTGGGAGTAATATGGTAGCTGCTGGTTATTGCATGTATGGAAGCTCTTGCATGGTAAAAATGATCAATTTTATCTGCAATATACATAGACCTCTGTTTCCTTTCTGTTTTTAAATGTTATTTGAATTTCATGATGACTAATTCTTTTTATCCTACCTGCTACCTGCTAATGGGTACTAGTGTACAGAAAATATCATAACTGTTGTAAATTTCAATGTTAGTAGTAATAATTGTAATTATAGAGCTTGTTCAATTTTAGCTGGTGCTTAGTACTGGAAATGGAGTCAATGGCTTCACACTTGATCCATCCCTTGGGGAATTTATATTAACCCACCCTAATATTAAGGTATGTATACCTCATCTGACATGATCTTTCAGTTCCCAAGTGGTTAATTTGCATGTATAGACATAGAAACAAAATTCAAAGTAAGAATAATACATTATTATATATGCACATTAAATATCTAGATATATATTACTTGCCTTAAGCTCTTTACTGTCATCTCTTGTTGATAAGTTTGTGGTTATAGTAGTCACCTATGCACACTTTTGTCAGGAGATGAAAGTTGCATAGATACCAAAGATCAGAATGTATAAAAGCTATATGTTTATGCTAGTTATTCAAATTTTTACAGATTCCAAACAAGGGAAATATTTACTCAGTAAATGAAGGAAATGCAAAAAACTGGGACAAGCAAACTGCCGAGTATGTTCAAGTTATGCTCTTATAAAGAATTTTAAATTGGAAGTAATTTATCAAAGAAAAAGAATTTGTAATTGCTTCATTTTTCTTCCAGATATGTGGGAAAATGCAAGTTTCCCACAGATGGTTCATCTGCCAAGTCTCTCAGATACATTGGAAGGTATCAGTTCAATATCATGTCCATGTCCTTGTCTAAAAACATGCCTTTCATGCCAGACTACTTTGTTAAGTCGATCGGATTTTAAGCTTCTTTATCATTGATCCATAAATCTACTCTTCATTCCCATTTTCAATCAGATATATATAACTAATACTACTGTTTATTACTTAATGCAGCATGGTTGCTGATGTCCACAGAACATTATTATATGGTGGCATCTTTTTGTACCCTGGTGACAAGAAAAGCCCAAATGGGAAACTACGGTACTGTGCCAAAATCAACAAATTTCCTTTTACATGTAACTATTCGCTATTGATCTACTCCTGCATTGTAATTGTGGTCTTGATGACAAAGTTCTGCCGTATGTATGAAGCATTTGGCAATTATAAATTGCGTTTTGATGAAAACAGATGCATACAGCTAATTCGGAGACTGATTTTTCCTTTTGTAACCATATATTTAGCAATTGACTAGAATACAATTCATTGAAACAGAGTCCTTTATGAAGTTTTCCCAATGTCCTATCTAGTTGAGCAAGCAGGAGGGCAATCTTTTACTGGCAAAAAGCGGGTATCAATTTATCGTTAATTGTCTTGTTTTTGCTTACATTATAATACGAGATTAGATTTACCAAACTATGTCTTTCTGAAGCATTTAGGTAACAACTTAAACGATTAATATTGCAGGCACTTGATGTGGTTCCAGAGAAGATACATGAGAGGTCCCCAATATTCCTTGGAAGCTATGACGATGTCGAGGAAATTAAACGACTTTATAAGGCTACTTAAGAAACTTTACCATAGAGATTTTGTTTGTTTTAATTTGAAATGCATTGTTTTGTTTTGTTTTTTTGGCAATGAGATAAGAAGGTCTAGATTTGGATTATATGTGCAATTGCGGATGATGCACATTCTTAGTTTAAAGCAAGTATGCAACAGTTTCAAGTTTGCATATAGAAATAGGAAATGATCAAAAATTTTAACATCCCTTGTTAGCCTTGAAGTCAATTGCGTTGCTGAGCATGATCGCTATCTCGGCCTCCCTCTTCATGTTGGCAAGTCCAAAACAGCAATTTTTGCTTACATAGAAGAGAGGTTGACGAAGAATCTCCTTCACTGGAAATTAAGATTCTGAGTTCTGCAGATAAAGAGAAGTTGATAAAACCAGTATCATAAACCATGCCTGCGTAGTTTATATACAATGAACTTATATTTACTTCCCAAGAGCCTTTGTGATGATTTACATCAATTTTGGGCTCAATTTTTTTGGGCTGACACAGAAGAGAAAAAGAGAAAAACGGTGTTGTGAATCGGTCCATATGTGATGTCGAAAACCCAAATAAGCACCAACACACACCGTAGAAATACAAACACAACAACAGGGATTTAAAGTGGTTTAGCACAACTTTTGCCTACATCCATTGGGCAGAAAAATGGTCTGCCACTATAATTATAATGGGTACACAATCATACCAAGCCTTTAACCGACTTGATGATCAACTAGAAAGTATAATGGGTACAGAAATAATTCTAATTGTCTTAGGAAAGACTCATGGGCTAAAAACCCAACACACTGGATCATGGGACAAGATGTGTTGACCAAGAATACGGGAGGTAAGGATTTTAAAAATTTATGTGCTTACAACTTAGCTATACTAGGTAAACAAGGGTGGATATTGCTGTCGAATCCCCACTCTCTTATTGCTCAACTTTACAAAGTAATGTATTATCCAAACTATTCTTTTCGGGAACCAAAAATTGGGGAATCTCCCTGTGTCTCTTAGAGGGGTATCATCAGCGGAAAGCCAATTTTTGCAGCTATTGTGTAATTGAATATTGGTAATGGTCTAGGGGTCAACATATGGGAGGACAACCGGATACCAGACTGTACCTATTACACACTACTACTCCTGAGAATTGTGAATTTGGTAAAGTGGAAGACTTGATTGATAGCTCCACTTGTTCCTGGATTCCTCATGTATTACACACCATCTTTTAATCAGAGGCAGTAGACAAAATCTCGTGCATTTCTGTAAGTCGTCGTGCTATGGAAGTTGGTGATGAAAAATTTCGATTGGACTTTGACTCACCAATAAATTTGGATTGGAGTGGGAGCTAACCATAGAAATGGACATGTCTCATTTGACCGTAGACTTCGTGGACTTGCCGCCGCCGTGGCGCCGAAAGGGGGGGGGGGGAGTACCTGCTGAAAACCCTCTGATGCTTAGGTCAGTAACTTCCTTAGTTGAAAACAAGTCGGAATGAAATGTGTTGCCTGGCTATCGAGCCTCTTATTTATAGGTGAATTCTTTCTAGGGCTCTAAGTATTACTTTTTGAAACTTGCGCAGTAAATTTGGAGATCATAACTTAGATTGCAAGTAACTTGCCTTGGGCCTTACTCCACTCCCCTCATCCCAAGGGCGCGCTGCCACTGGAGTGGCATCGCTCGAGTCATACGGACTAATCATTACTGTACTTATTATTTCTAGGTCCCCCGTCATAATTTAGGTCCAAAATGGTTGACCACCCCCACAATGGACGACAGAATTACTTAGATATTTGGAGGAAGAAAAAAAAAAAAAAAAAAAAAGGGTTCTATTTGGTTAAGAGTGCCTATTGGGTGGCAAGAAACATGGTTCTAGATAGCATTCTTGCTTCTACTTCCTGTGCTGATCCGATCAATCTCCTTTGAGAGGCTCTTTAGAATGCCAGGGTTCCAAGTAAGGTTCAAATATGCTTATGGCGGGCCTTTCATAACTGGCTCCCTACGCGTGTTGGACCAACTTTGAAAGGTTATAAAGGAGATGTTGGTTGCCTTTTATGTGATCACAGACATGAGGAAACTGGGCATGTCTTTTGGGTTCAAGTGGGAAAAACAATCCTTGCTGCACCTTCATTCAACATGCAGGTGTCTCCATCTCCAGATATCATCTTTAAGGAATGGATGTTAGAGCAAGCTATCACTCTTTAACCTGATATTTTTGATCATTTACTGATGATCATTTGGGCTTTATGGAGGAACCAAAATGATAAGTTATGGTGTGATCGTTCAGAATCTCTTATGCTATTTTGCTTAGTTCAATGGCGTGGTGTGAACTAAGAAAGGTTTTCAAACTTTTCCCCGAAGCAGAAGTTACGTGCTCAGCAGTATTGAAACCTCCTTTGTCTAGCCAATTGAAATTAAACATTGATGGAGCTTTCCTTCCTTTCATGACTAATGGTGGAGTCAGTGGTGTTCTTTGAGACCATGAAGATATATTTATTGCTGGCCTCGCTCGCAGACGTTCCCATGTTACTAAACAGGTTGAGTTGTTAGCTATTAGATCCGGTATGGATCTTTTCCAAGCACTACATATTGAGGATGTGGTCATTGAAAGTGACTGCTTGCGTGCTATGCAAGTGATGCAGCTCTAATTTAGGGAATGTGCTTGATGATATTCGAGTGGGAATGGTAAAAGTTCCATGGGCTTCAGATATTCGTTGCTCCTCAATCCTCAAATGCAGTAGCTCATAGGCTCGCTAGTTTTTCCTATGAAACTACTATAAATTTTGTGTGATATACTCATGCTCCAGATCTCATAATGGATGCACTTATTTACGATTGTCATCATCATCTATGAATTCAGTAATATCTTAGAATGTTTCTGTCAAAAAAAAAAAAAAATGTTTAACATCGATATATTTTGTAACTCGATACTATAACTTGTTCAAACAAGGGTAGCTAGACCACAAAATGGAGATCACAACATATGTTATGTGATCAAGAAAAAAAAAAACTACATTTGTTCCAAGTCATTGCTGTGTGTTGTACTAGAATGATCCGAACCATCTATTTTTTATTTCTTTTCACTCAAGCGCTCAACGGTCATGGCTTCCCGATGCCTCGTTCTTTGGCTTTTCTGGTTTTGGTTGATCACTTGAAACTTGTGCTCTCATTTCTGCGATCTGTGTCATATATGTACTTAGTAGAGTTTGAAGGAATTAACATTGATATATATATATATATATATATATATATATATATATATATATATATATATAGAAATTTACCACTTTAAGGACTCATGTTACTACTTTGAGGACTAATATTACTATTTTGAGGACTCATTTTACCACTTTTAAGGCAATTGTATGCATGTCATACGTTAACACATTGTAGAATTTTCCTATATATATATATATATATATTTAAGGAGGATCAAAAGAGGACCTCCTTAAACTTGAAAAATGAGGATGTTTATAATTTTAGCATGTATTTTAATAATCAAAACCACTTATTCTCTAGTTACCTACACACATATGAATCCTACAAAAAAAAATAGCCAAATCGGAAAACGTTTAACCATTTTATTAGAGTAATGTTTGTTTTAATTTAGGGTCCTTGACCCAAAGCCCCAAAATGAGCAAAAGTTATCCCACTTACCCCAGCAACAGATTTTAATTCCCACTAACCCAATTTAAAATAAAATGTCGATTTTGCCCAAAGACTAATTAATAATTTACATTGTATGCCACTCTTCTCTTTCCCCGATCTGTAACACGCACTCTCTCTCCTCCCTCCCTCTCTCTCTCCTCCGATGTGAATTCTCTCTCTTCTTTCTCTCTCTCCATGCTGGCTTGTCCAGGACCACGCCTCCAACCGCCATGGCCTGCACGTCGTCGGCGCCGGCAGTCGATGGTAATTCGTTTGCAGCCCAGAAGTCGGCGATCCTCTCTCTCTATCTCCGTGAAGGTGCTGCCGGCGATCTTTTGCAGCCCAGAAGCCGGCGATCGTCATGAGGCGGCGCCACGGATCGTGCAGCCAGCGGCGACTTCATGCAACTCAGAGTCGTGTAGCTCCGGTGTGGCGGCTTGAAGTCGACTCCGGTGCCGGGTCCTGGTCTGCAACGATTGTGACGACCGAAGTTCCGCCGAGGTCGAGGAGGAAGGCCAGGGGATTCATGGGGTTGTTATGAGGTCTGGGCATGGCGGATTTATCACTGTAAAGAATACCCTTCTGCATTGTTACTGTGTTTGTGGGAAAATTGAGGATGCCCACCACTTGTTCGATGAATTTCCTCAGAGAAATGATTTGATTTCATGGAATACTTTGATGGGTGATTACCTTCATGTTTCGCAGCCTCGTGTGATTGTGGACTTGTTTAACGAAATGTGCATTGGTGGTTTTGAAGCTAGTGTAACCACTGTTCTGTATCTTTTATCAGCCATTGGTGAGTTGGGAAGTTACCTTGGAGGAGAGAGTGTTCATGGCTACTGCATTAAGATGGGATTTTCCTATAATTTACATGTGGTCACTGCTTTGATTTATGTGTATGCAAAGAACGGGGAAATTGACTTGGCACGTTGGATTTTCGATGGAGTTGCTGTGAAGGATGTTGTTTTGTGGAATTGTTTGGTAGGCAAGTATGCAAAATGTGGCATGGTAGAAGAAGCAGTAGCTTTGCTATTGGGGGGTGATAGACATCTGTTAAAGCGTCTATTGGGGGGTAATAGACATCTATTGGGGGGCAATAGACGTTTTGAATTGATGTAATCTCCTCGTTTTTTTTCTTTAATCAAAGTTTTATTTGTGTAGTTTTAGGAAGATTAGTTACCATTTCGGTAATCTAAACGTCTATTGGGGGCAATAGACGTCTACTGGGGAGCAATACATGGCTGATAGTCGTCTATTGGGGGGCAATACATGGCTGATAGTCGTCTATTGGGGGCCAATGGACGTCTATTAGGGGGCAATAGACGTCTATTGGGGGGCAATAGACGTCTATTAGGGGGCAATAGTCGTCTATTGGGTGACCGGAATCCGGCGACCGGTGACCGGATTCCGGTGAAAGTTGGCCGGATTCCGGTAAAAGTTGACCGGATTCCGGCGGCCGGTGACCGGATTCCGGCGGCCGGTGACGGGCTCCGGCGAAGTCTCCTATGGTTTCTCTCTCTTCCATTTTCTCTATCTCTCTCTCTAAGTAACAAAGGGGTGAGGGGTAAAATGGTATTAAAAAAAATTAAAAACAAAAAAAAAAATCTTAATGGGGTATTAGGGAAGACTCCCTTAGAGTGTATTGGGTAAAAGAGAATTAAAAAAACTTAATGGGGTAAGTGGGAAAAAAATCCCTAGAAATGGGGTAAATGGACAAAACCCCTTTAATTTAATCTAATGAACGACATTTGTTTACACAATTTTCAGTAACCAAATGATTATGAATTTGGTTGATTTTTTTAGACACAATTTTTACATAGGAATGTAAAGAATCAATGATTGAAATCATTGAATTATGTCATGTATATATTAGTGTAAAATAGTAAAAATTCTCAAATTCTTAAAGTAAGAGGTCCTCTCTTGATCCTCCCTCTATATGTGTGTGTGTATTAATTGAAATACCATTGTCATTGGTTCCAAGCTAAAGGTCTACCCTAACAATTTAACTTTATATTTTTTTATTCAAATAATTTTAACTTTATATTTAATAGTGATTTTCAAATTCAACTGTTTATATATCGTACATTTTTCAATCTTTCCCTCTTCTTAAAATTCTCATTGAATCAGGTCCCTACTGGACTTCTAACCCTAATATGATGTAATTGAGTACATATCGAGGAAAAAAAATATAGGGGATCCCCGATTCCCATTTTCCAAAATTAAAAATAGGGTGCGGAAAGTATTGTACCCCAAAATCCACTCAACAGTACGTAGTAAAATTTTTGAAAGTAGTCAAATATATATGTAGTGTTTAGCTAATGAATTATTTTTGAGAGACCGTAAATGACACATCCCATAATATTCAAAGGCTAAAATTTAATAATGAGAGTTTCTATTGGGGCCTCCTTAAT
Source organism: Rosa rugosa (assembly GCF_958449725.1). Classification (NCBI taxonomy): domain Eukaryota; kingdom Viridiplantae; phylum Streptophyta; class Magnoliopsida; order Rosales; family Rosaceae; genus Rosa; species Rosa rugosa. The sequence continues at coordinate 18,299,187 of NC_084823.1, forward strand.
TTTTTTTTTTTTTTGAATAGGGTTGATTTTATTAATAATCAATCCATGATAGACATGTCAGAGTCTAACAGAACTTAAATAAGAAATTCTGGGACAAACCGGATAACCAATCTAAACCACAACTAAACTCATTAATATCCAAAGGGACATTCGCTAAACAACAAGCCTAATATAAGTAAGAGTAATCTCGCTCTCTAAGGAAAAAATATTCATCTAGTCTAATCTGCCAAGCATGCAATTGTGGTACAAATATCAACTAGAAACGTCTTATAAAATCTTATAGAAATTACCCCTGCTTCAAAGACTCGAGTCCAGAATGTCTTGTTTTGTTGCAGCCCTAAGCATGTACATTCTCCTTCCCCGTGGGGTAAGAGTTAGTACCTGCCTCAGGCTCTTCAGCATCCAACAACCTCGGCATCAGGTTGCTCTTCTTGCTTTCCAACACTCCATCTTGAGACTTAGGCTTGTTTCGATGACCCTTTGGCCGACCCCTTTTCTTCGGAGTCTTTCCCAACAGTAACCGGAACCTCCACAAGCTCTCCAAGATGGAACTCACTAAAGTATTACCGCCAAGCTAGGTTTTGACCTTTTCTCCATACGCCATTCACCATGGCACCATTTGCGCACCCCCAAAACTTTTGAGTTTGCAGCATCAGGCCCATGTGCTAACACAGAAGCAGGCCCATCAATGTCCTTCTCCACCAGCCCAGTAGCATCATAAACGAGCCCATCTCCAGATTTGGGCCCAACAGCCTTACCCAGTAACCCAACCCACCGCTTAGCCCAGTCAACTGTAGCCCCGCGGTCAACCCTAATTTGAAATTAGGGTTTCCCGCCGAAAAAGCCGGGGCCTCCAAACTTGCAGCAGCCGCCAGTTCCTCCTCCGGCCTAGCCTCCATCTCCGGCGCAGCCTTCGTCACCTCCTCTACCGCCTTCTCCGAGGCCAGGGAGCCCAATCCCGGGTCCAGCTGCAGCGCCCCCGGCCACATCCGGCAGCAGCCCCTTGTCACAAGCACCACCACCATGACCAAACCACCCATACTCCGGGCATATGCCATGACATTTCTCATACCTAAATTCCAGCATAACAGAATCCTCCGGCAAGAAGCAGTATGTACGTCGTGCCCAAATCCGCCGACCCACATCATGGACTGGATCCTTCCGCTTCAACGCCGCCGTGTCTACCTTCACTAAGCCCCACAGATCATTCCCGATTAGAGTTAGAGCTCGCTCGTTGCGCATAGCAACCAGGAGCCTCGTCACCGCTACCCAGAGTTCCAAGGATTGAAGGGAGACTGCCTCCACCGATCCTATGTCGTCGTAGTCGGACAAAACAAGCATAGAACCGCTAACCAAGGACCACCGTGAAGGACGCGGTCCTTCTCCTCATGTGCCTTGAATTGAAACACAAAGACCCCTGCCTTCTCTTCACGAATCAAAACCCATTCCTTGAGCCTCCACACTCCTGAAATCGCCGCCGCAAATGATGGGACCCCGCCACAGGACGTTTCAGAGCTAGCAGCCGGCCACACAGATAAAAGTAGGGATCCTGGAATGCTTCTCCGCCCCCAACCAGGCTCACCACGACCTCTTCCGCCAAGGTAAGCGTCGACGCCGCTTCCCCCGCCGCCATCACGAAGCTGCTCTTGATCAGCTTCTCAGCCAGAGAGAAACCCTAGCAGAGAGAAAAAGTCAACCCTCCTAATTTTGAATTTTCTTTTAGGGCCTCCTTAACTGCTCACTAGACCTTTCTCTTTTTTTCATTATTAAATAACCTATGTGTCTTCCTATAAAACGAATGGACAACAAATTATTAAGAAAATTTATATCTTTTTGTCTATTCAAAACTTAATAATAATAGAAACACATATTTTTATTATTTATTTCCATTTTCAAATTTCATTTCAGACTTCTCATTTTTTTTTTTTTTATGAAAGCTTTTGAAGAAAAAAAACTTAAGAAAAAATGCATTCATAATTACTTGGCGAAATATACAAGAACAAAAACTAGACAAAGATGCAAGAGATTAAAAACTTAGACAAAGATCTTTCTCATCAATGTAACAAAATCAATAAACAAGAGATAGAAACCCCTCATGTAAACTAAGTGAAATAAGTTTGCTAAGCGACATATAAGACAAATTTAAATAGAAACAAGAGAATCAGGAAATTTAATTCTACAACCTTAATTAAAACGCTGGCAACCATAAGGCTTGAAACCTAAGTTGAGGAATCCCTTAGTTAAGCATCATAGGCGGGGTGGGGTGGGTTAAGTTTTTTTTTTTTTTTTCTTTTTTATTAAATCATAGGCTTTATGGTTTTTTTTTTTTTTTTTTTTTAGTTACAAGCGCGGACCATTAATTCAATATTTATCTTAATTTTTTTCTGTTTATAAATAAACAATTATAGGTGCATTAAAGTTCATCTGTAATGTTCGGAAGCATTCCCTCATATGAATAATGTTAAGTTGGGAATTTAAAAGAGGTTTAGTTAGCATATATTACTTTTTAAAAGTAAATACGAGGTGCAAAGAGCATGAGAGGTTAGGTAATAAAATATAGAGGTCTCACTCTTTAACAATTTAATAATATAATTCAGCCACGTCCCCATTGGAAGTGTTATAATCAATAGTGAATGTGGGTTTAGAAGAGAATAAGAAAAGAAAATTGCTCACTGCCTCACTATATTATATTCTCATTGGGGAATTTGGGCGGGTTTGGAGGCATAATCCCCATTCAAAATGGGAGTAGGGAATTTCCGATACTTTTTATTTTCGATTAGGGAGAGAGTGAGGGGGATAATCAATTTGGGAAACAAGATGGTGGTGTGATCTGTTTCTCCAACCATCTTTATTGTCATCTCTGTGTGGGTGAGCGTGGTTCAAACTAGAATTTGAGTATGAGAAATGTTGAAAATGGGAGCGTAAAAATCACTCTCTTATAAATTGTGAATTTCTAGTTTATTTTTCAATCTCTTGTCAATAAGGATAATTCAAAGTATAAAAGGCAAGTGAGCCAAAAGGGTTTTTGAGTTCACAGCGAAACCCTGCCTCTCCTAGGGTTTTGAGTTCACAGCGGCGGCGCCATCCTCCCGGATCCCGACCTGCGCAGCGACGCTTGTCGTCGAGTACCTTCCCCTCACCGTTTCTTCAAGGGTTGCGGGGTGGGCTGGCCGGATTTGGTTGAAGCCCGGCAGGTGTAACAGATCGAGGTCGGGTTTCGATCGAGACTTTGGTGTAGCAGATCGGCGCTGGGATCAAGTGTCAGCGTTCCATCTCTGGTTGGGTTGGTGTAAAGATCCAGCAGCTGGGTTTGGATCGGCGTTGATCATCAGTTGGTGGTGATCGGAATTCGCTGCAAGGGAGGATTCGGCCTTTGGGGCAGCGTCAAGCTCGATCGAGATCACTGGTGGTGAGGACGCGGTTGATCTAGTCGAGGCAAGGCGGCGGGTTCGGCGAGTTGGTGCACTTCCGATGTGGTGGGCCAAGGGTTGGCCGCCGGAGGACATGCCAGCGAAGGAGCAGCGGTGTAGAGCGGCTCCTCCTCTGTTTGCTTGGGGTTGGGCCTGGGTCTTTGGGCCTGGGATCAATCTTGGGCTGATGAGGCAGGGGCCTGGGCTCAATCTTGGGATGATGGGCCTATTTGATTTTATTTCTGCAACAAGATTTATTTCTGCAAGACAAGACTGGACTTGGGCTTGGGCCTATGGGCTTGGGCTCGGGTCCAGACAATTGGGGCCCTAATATATTAGGGTTTGAGCCTGTGTGAGGTTGGATTAACTTCTATGAGTCTTCTATGACGTTTCTAGTCTCTTGTTTGTACCACAATTGCGTGATTGGCAAGTGAGGGCTAGTTGAATGATTTCTTTCCGTAGGAGGCGAGGTTTTTTCATTCTTGTATAGGCTCGCTTAAATGTGAGCGACCTAGCGATCTTTAAAGGTTTGCTTTAGCTTAGGTAGGTTACTCCGGTTTTTACCGGATTTCTTATGTAAGTTTTGGTAGACTTCAGCCTATTTGCTGTTGATCTAATGAATTCAACTTCTATTTCAAAAAAAAAAAAAAAAAAAGGATAATTCAAAGTATCAGAGTATTTCTTCACCATTATTTATTGAATCATATGTAATTAGTATTAAAACATGAGACTATAAATTTTGATTTACCGCACTAAGCAAGGAGCCAATAGACTTATCTGGGCCACTCTGCACTTTGGGCGAAGCATTGGTTCCTCCTTTTCCTCCTCCTTGTTCCTTTGGCTTATCATTATTATTGGGACCTCCTACTGCTGCTACTGTTTTGATTACTTCGTCTCCATCATTGCAACCACATCCCATAGACCCATACTATTCCCCATCATATAACAAAACAATTGAACTCCAATTGTATATGAAGAGGATTGAATGATATAATGATATAGGGCCAAGGGCCAAGGGCTAGGTGTATATAGCAATATTCTTCCTTATTTATGCGATTTCAAACTTACCTAAAATCAATATTTATTACTTGCTTTACTTTTTGTGTCATTCTTCGTTAATCAACCATTCTATATAGTTGTAATTAACCTAAATTGTCTGTCTTTCCATGAACAAGTTTGTGGTAAAATGCTCTGAATCAACTAATATAGAAATTTCGATCGTTTTGACTTTTTCTCTGTTGTTGTTTTTTTGTTATTTTTATTAAATGAAGATTAGATCATTATTGGGTTTTTGTCCATTTACCTCATTTCTAGGGATTTTTTTCCCACTTACCCCATTAAGTTTTTTTAATTCTCCCTTACCCAAAACACTCTAAGCCCCGTTTGGTTGACCGGAATGTTACAGTGGGAAAATGAATTGTACTAATTTTCTTTTCAAGGATGGAACGGAATTGATTTAGCATTTCCATTTGTGGTGTTTGGAAGGATTCAAGACTTGAGATTAGAAAATGCATGGTTTGAGAGAATTAATTTGTTAATGATTTTCCAATAATACCCAATCGAATTAAATATGAAAGATTAAAAATGAATGAGTGGAGATAAGAATTATTAATTGACCAGATTTTATGAGGGACTAAACAATTAAATTTTCAATTCCATTGAGTGAAGGAATTGAAATACCACACTCTAGATGATATTTCTATTCCGCCTTTTTTATGGAATTGAACTCCAGTCAACTCATTTATTTTACTTTCTTTTCCAGACTTATGATTTAACCAAACATGACAATTTAATGGAATGGGAAACTATTTCACATTCCAGATTTGATTTACTGGCTAACAAACGGGGTCTAACGAAGTCTTCCTTAATACCCCATTAAGTTTTTTTTTTTAATACCATTTTACCCTCTCTCATTTGTTACTTAAAGAGAGAAAAACCATAAGAGACTTCGCCGGAGCCCGGTCACCGGTCGTCGGAATCCAGCCAACTTTCGCCGGAATCCTGTCACCTGCCGCTGCCCACCGGACTTTTCTGAAAACCTCACCGGAGGTTTCCAAAGAGGTCGTCGGAGATTTCATAGGTTGCCGGAAAAGCTTATTATCCCCAATAGACGTCTATTGCCCCCCCAATAGATGTCTATTGGGGGGCAATAGAGGTTTATGAAACCTCACCGGAAGTCTCCAAAGAAGTTGTCGGAGATCTCATATGAGGCCGGAGAAGTTTATTGTCCCCTGAATAAACCTGTATTGCCCCCCAATAGAACTTTCGATCGCTGGAATGAGAACTAATCTTCATAAAATTAGACAAATAAAATTTTAATTAAGGAAAAAAACAAGGAGATTACATCAATTCAAAACATGTATTGGCCCCCCAATAGATGTCTATTGTCCCTCAGTAGACCTTTAACAAACGTCTATTGCCCCCCAATAGACACTTTTTTCCCCCATTCTTAGACTTCCTTCTGCCCATAGTTTACCAAAAAAAAAACCTGAACGAAAAAAAAAAGGTCGGGGGTGAGAGACTTGAGTAGAGTGGCCCATGAGGGCAAGCCATTGATGTTCACGAGAGGATATTTCCAGTTATCCGTTTCCAATCCGGTTGAGCCCACCGCGTTGGTCCTAGCAGCGAGGATGTTGACTCCCGGAGCGATTAGATCCAGCTTCAGAATTTTTGGGTTCAACCCGTTCGATCCTCTACCCGAAAACGAAGCAACCACTGGAGCAGGATTAGCGTCGACGAAGTAGCGAGTCGGTCTCCCGGAGCAGCAACGACGACTTAGGGTCGTGGACGAGGCCGGGACCGACGTTGAGAATTGCCTGCTAGGGTCTAGTACCCTCCGGCATCGGGGACCTCAATTCAGACAAAATCTTGGCCTAGATCGGTTTGGCTGCTTTGATAAGAAGTTGGATACAGAGGAGAGAGAGAGAGAGAGATTGCAGATCGGAGAGATGTGAGAGAGAGATGGTAGATCAGAGAGAGATAGATTGGGATGAGACTCATGAGAGAGGAGACAGAGTGGCAGCTGTTGTAATTCTTTGATTGAGTTGAGGGTAAAATGGTCATTTGATATTAAATTGTGTATGTGGGAACAAAAATCAGTTGTTGGAGTAAGTGGGATGATTTTTACTTATTTTGGTGCTTTGGGTCAAGATCCCTTCATTATTTTAGCTGAAGGCGTTTGATATATCAATGTTAACGAAGTTATACATAAACTAATGAATTAAATTCAATTTACCCCCCTGAGGTTTGGGGGTAATTTCATGTTAGTCCTTGTCCTTTCAATTTAATCAGTTTACCCCTCAAGCTTGTCAATTCTCCTCAACCGTGTCCATTCCATCCAATTTGGACGTTAAATCTGACTTTTGAGGGCTAAAATGGTCATTTCAAGACAAAAAAACAACTATAAAAAAAATGAATTTTTTTATTTTTTTTATATTTTGTTTTCTTCTGTTTTTTATTTATTTATTATTATTTTTTTCTGTTTTTTCGTTTTTTAATTTTTTTCTTCTGTTTTTTCATTTTTTATTTATTTTTTTTATTTTTTATTTTGTCTTCAACCTAAACACCACAAGTTATAATAGGTTTATAAGAACAAAAAGATACTCTAGGTGGTTGAAAGCCGCTCGCTGATCTACGATATTTGTGATATATCTCCGATAAAGTGAAGAATTTTAGGAGATATCCCCAATAAAGTGAAGAAATATCTGTAAAAAATGATTTTACACTTTATCTATAAATATCTGTAAAAAATGATTTTACACAGATATTTCTTCACGAATTTACACTTTATCTGTAAATATCTGAAAAAAATAATTTTACACAGACATTTCTTCACTTTATTGGGGATATATCCTAAAATTCTTTTCTTTATCGGAGATATATCATAAATATCATAGATCAACGAGAGACTTTCAACCACCTAGAGTATCTTTTTGTTTTTATAAACGAATAAACCTATTATAACTTGTGGTGTGTATAGGTTGAAGACAAAATTTATATAAAAAAAATAAAAAAAGATGGGAAAAAAAAAATTTAAATGAAAAAAAAAAACAGAAAAAAAAAAATAAATAAAACGAAAAAAAGAAAAAAAAATTCCTTTTTTTTTTATAGTTTTTTTTGTCTTGAAATGACTATTTTAGCCCTCAAAAGTCAGACTTAACGGTCCAAATTGGACGGAATAGTAGAAATTGGACACGGCTGATTGAAATTGGAAAGCTTGGGGGGTAAACTGATTAAATTGAAAGGATAGAGACTAACATGAAATTACCCTCAAACCTTAGGGGGGTAAACTGAATTTAATCCTAAACAAATTTACCTACAGATGATACTTGTTGTAAATCCATTACCAACCCCCACCTTCTCATATCAGTGATAGTATCATTGGGCCCGTGCCTGGACTGAATCTTTCATGTTGGGCCTATTCATGCGTTTGAAATTTTAAGGATTGAATAAAAACCGTCTTGAGAAAATTCAAGCCCAATTTTTAATTTTTTTTTCGGGCTTAGAATCCTCGAATCAGGGTTGAACTAAGATTCTGGGAGAGATGAACTGGGGATTTTTTTATCTTTTCGAAGGAAATTAGAGTTCGGTAAAACTGTCAAAAATATAAACCCTAGAATTTGGGATTGAAGACTCGTATATATATCAGGGTGAGGAATTATCTGTTGTCAGGTCTATACTAGACTTGTTTAAATAATGTATAAATGAATGACACCTGTCAAGTTGACTTAATTTGGTCCTGTTTGCTTTTTTCATGGCGAGGGTTTCTCTCGTCTTCGTTTTTCTTCTACTCTCATCTAAGAGGATTGGATCTGCGGCGGTGGGGGGAGACTCTTCACCTCTGCTCAGGCCTGCATGGGCGACGGGGGTGAGGGTTTCTCTCTCCCTCGAACATGAATGGGGCGACGATGTTAATGGTGATGATGGCAGAGAGGGTTTCCCTGTGAATGGTGGTTTTCAAAGCCGAGGTGTTTCAGATCGGGATTTCGCTAATCGACAGCATGTGGTAGAGATGGGGGATCCTGGTAACCGGGACGGGATGGCAGGCTTGGATGGATATTGCGTTTGGAGGTTGGGTTTTTCTGTGCAGCGGGGCCAGCTCCAATGTTGGGTGATTCTGGGGCTACTGGGATCATGACCGAGTGGGCCGGTGGTTGAAGATGAATCAGTGGATGACGCCGCGGCAATTGGTTGCTGGCTTAAATGGCAGTCGGGGTAGCTGCATAGTTGAAGACACACTAATGATGGCCTATGGGCTAGGGTTTCCCACTAGCTAATGGGTTGGCTAATGAGCTGGAGAAATGGGGTTTGGCTCTATTGGGTTGGAACTGGATTCAAATTTTTTATATTTATTTTTATTTTTATTTTTGTAAGAACTTCTCCTCTTTTGGGGGGAAGTTTGTAGGTCTTGAGTCATAAGGAATGTCGCAAGGGGTACCCACAAAGTCTACGCTATTTTATTTTCCTCATAGGTAGTGCATGGTAGTTTCTGGATGTGCTTAGTCGTTTCCTTAAAAAGATTGAATTACTTGGGTAACGGCTCTATCTGGCAATCCTGCATGGGCATGTCGTTACGTATAATTTCGCTAAAGTTCAATAGAGTCAACTATTTCTCTAAAAAAAAAAAAAAATCGGTCATGTTTGGAATTTTTTTTGGCACTTCTAAGGACCTGATCAGACTATTTCATAAAACATTAAGTCAAGGTTTAAACAAAAAAAAAACACCAAATTAAAAATAAATAAAAAATACCAAACCAAACAGTTCGGTTTGGGCCAATTTTTGATTTTTTGGGTCCAAATGCCAAGTCCTACGTACAACAATGCAAGACTACCATGGTGGTTTCTTGTGTAGCTTGTTCGAGCAAAGGTTGGTTCATTTGTTGAAAAACTTTTTTTTTGATAGAAGGACCTACTCATTCAATCAAAAAGTGACACATAGTGAAACATGAGCACACCAAGTCCATATCAACTCCTATGCTAACTAGGCATGTCACCTCAATGCCATGTAAAAAATATGGGTCCCACATGAGCCACGTGAGCAAGTTAACAAGCTTATTGAACAGGAGACTAACAAATTTGACTTACTAGATCCAAAATGAAAATGCGCGGATGTTTTTGATGAAATTTAAAAGTAGGGATTGAAATGATTTTATCCTAAAGTAGGGCTCATCATTTGGCCCTTTCGGCCCTAAGCCCGTTTGGCCCCTAGGGCCGAAGCATGACCCGGCCCCTTGCATTAGGGCAGGCTGGCCCGACCCTTTTTCAAATATGGTAGGGTATGGGCCATGCAAATGAAGCCCGGCCCAACCCTTTAAGCCCTAATAATTTTCTATTTTTTCTATTTTTTAAATATGTTTCTCTTTTTCTCTATAACATACAACTTATCTCTTTTTTTGTAATTGATTTCCTAAGCTTTATTTTCTTTAATTTTTGTTTCCTTTGTTAAACAACAATTAATTTTGGAGATTTAGAGAGATAATTAATTGAATATAACCACCTTAACTAATATTTATAAATGTTATAACTTATAAGTTAATTCCAAAATACACACACACACACACATATATATATATATTAAATATGATTAACAAAAACAATGAGTTTTGTATTACCTATATAACCATTGAGCCACATTTTGAGATAGAAAATAAAAATAATGTATTTATTTTTGTTAAACAAATTAAGGCCCTTTTAGGCCTATTTCTGCCCTATTTGGCCCTATTCGGAAGGCCGGCCTGACCCGGCCATTTCGGCCATAGTGGCTCGAGCCTTTTGGGCGGGTAAAGGTTACTATATTTAAGCCCCAGCCCGACCCTACCTGTGATGACCTGGATTTTCGTTATTTAATTTTGGTAGTTAATAATGGACCAATTGTACGAATATTTGGTATTGTGCTTTATTCGTAAGTTGTATGTGAGGTGGAATGGTTTTCGTACGTATAAATATTCGAATTTCACAGTTTAGGGGGTCGTGTGAAGTTTGACTTTTTATATGTTGGGATTCTCCGAAAACTTCCTTCACGAAAGTTGTAGAGCGCGTCGATACGAGTTCGTGGACAAGTGGAACGCGAGAATCGGAGTTCGTATGAGGAAGTTTTGGCCATTGGAAGGAATTTCCATTTTGGTATAAATAGAAGTTTCCTAAGTTGGAAACTTACTATTTTCATTATTTCCATTTCCGAAAAACTGACTTTCTCTCTCTTTTCTCTCTCGGTCGACTCCTTCAGAAACGAAATTTTCTGTCTGACCCGACCCGGATTTTCCGGCGAACTGCGGCTGTCTCTGGCTGTGAAACTTGGTCAGCAGGTTCGCCTCCTCCGTCTGGTCGTCCCTGTTGTGTTCTCTAGCGACGATATCCACCGTGTACGGCGCACAGCAAGGCGGTACAGATTGGTGTTTTCGGACCCGACCGGAAAACGCAGCTCCGGCGACGGCACGGCTTCAAGCTTCCTTCCTTGGCTTCGTGGGGGTCGTCTGAGTCGATCCATGGTGTTTGTTTGGATCGATTTACGTGGAAATCGGTTCAACTCAGATTGAGCAAAAATCCAAACCTTGTGAGGTAGTTTTAGACCATTTGTGCTTGTTTTCTGATTTCAAGCTAGTTATGAGAATTCACAAGCATGCTTAGATGAAGCTTTTTGATGTTCGAAGTTTTTTGAAATACTGAGTTTTGGCCGGCGGCGGTGCGCCACCGTCCATGGCAGCGTTCCGGCCATGTATGGGGCTGTTTCTAGTATTATATGTTTTCTACTCGTCGATACGAGCGTTTTGATATATAATACGCATATTTTGGAGTTCGTATGAAATTGTTATGATTTTTACGATTTCATACCGGTTGATTTATTCGATCCGCGAGGATTCGAGCGTCCGATCAACTTGTGGTTTGGTCATATCGATCGTGGACGTATTCCGAAGACTTTTGGAGGTCTCGGATGTGGTTTTGCCTCGATTGGCGCCACTTTGCGGGATTTTAGTTCAAAACAAGGGTTTCGGACTTAAATCGGTTGTGAATTGTTACTGAGTGGAAACCGTATGTGATTAGGTACTTGACGAAGTATTTTGGACGGTTGTTTTGGGATTGGCTGCTTTGTTCTTGGTTGAAGACGCAGCGGGAGTTTCGAGGTGAGTAATCTCACAAGGTTCATTAATGAACGGAATACCTTTATTTTGAGAGTTATTTAGTAACTGCAAACTATAGTTGGTATTAGTAGGCATTCCTGAGCGGATGACTACGTATATATATATTTACGTGAAATATATATGTTTTGGTGGTTTGTGTATGAAAACAATATGCATGAAATGATGCTTTTTATTGTTTTGTGGCTTTTCAGAAAACAATAATTATGGAAATGTTGATTTCGATTGTTTTCAAAAGCGTTGAGATTTGTGTAATGATTTTGAGTCCAGTGCGACTGCTTAATGATTTGCTCCAAGGGACTGTGCGGCCCGAGGAACGAAGGTCTATGACCTTGGGCAGAATATCAGGTAATCACGTATTTGGCCGGACGAGTGGTTACGTTTCAGTTAGAGCTCTAGTATGTCTGCCATATAGGTAATTCATGGGGTAATGGGAATTGGTTATTGATAACTCATGACATTATGTGTTTTTAGGGAACAGGGTGTGAGTTGCTTCCTTATTAACGGTTTTTAAGGGGACAAGGTGCAAGTTGTTTTCCTTATTAACGATTTGGTACAATATGGTACGATTTGGTACGATATGGTACGATTTGGTATGATTGATAGAAATCAAAGGGTGAGTTGCTTTCTATGTTATATTGATAGAATTAAAGTGTGAGTTGTTCTCCTTTATTTCGTGCTTTAAGAGAATAAAATGTGATTGGTTTCTCAATTGAAACGTGCGGGGTTCATCCCGTGATTTTGGTGTGAGTTGTTTTGAGTTACTCATACGGGCTTGCAAAAGCTTACCGGGTTGTTGTGTGATAACCCGGTGCACCATTCAAACGGTGTAGGGGTTAATCCTGCAGGTCAGGATAATCGTGGCTGAAGTTGGGGTTGCATACTTGCAGCTAAACGGTTGGAAGCCAATTTTGTGATTTTACCGTTATTTGGACTTCTGTTGTAGTAAGCTCTGAGGAGCATTTACGTTTTACTTTGTTGTTGACAATTTAATTCATAAACTTATGTAATATATATGACTCTGAGGAGCGGGTCAATATTGACATAATGGGTTCAGGGCATCAATATGTATGTTGTATAAGGGGAAAAAGTTTTCCAGGTAATTGGTATTGATGGCTGAACGTTCACGCATGTATAATTATGGGATTATATATCGATTTTTATTTGTGTTAAAAATCAGGGGCGTGACAGATTGGTATCAGAGCATAAGAAGCATATTTGGTGACAATCAATACTCCTTGAGTGATGACCCGTCTGCAGCGGATCCCCATCTGATGCTTTTCGGTATTGATATAGTCATTGGGTATGCAGTGAGCGTTGGAATGTGAGTCTTCAGGGTAGTGTTGGCTCAGTGAACAAAGTGTAGGAGTTTAAGGTAGCTTTGAGGAGTTATAATCTTTTGAGGAATGAGGACCTTTAGATTTAACTCTTGTTTACGTAGGGGATAGAATTGTATCTTCTAACGTAGTGTGTGGTTGATTTAATTAGTCATAACGTTGACTTATACTTGTAGTTGGAAGTTGTACAAGTATTAATCACAGGTTGTTATGCTCCTTAGGTGATGGATTCACGAGGAGGTCGAAGTAGACCCAGAGGCAGGGGTGGAGCCCGAGGTAGGGGCAGGATTCCTCCACCTGTTGAGGAGATATTCGATAATGAGGTCGAGGCATCGAATGTTGAGCTGCCTGTTCCACCTGTTGTGGAGGTTGCGAATGTTGTAGATCCCACTCGTTTGTCGAAGTTGGCAAAGGAGATTTTGAGGCTGGGAGGAGTTCCATTTCAGGGAGGTACGAATCACATGTTGGCAGATCAATGGATCGAGAACATGAAGACCTACTTCGAGATGGTCGTCTGCGACGACGTTGAGAAGAGGAAGATTGCCACCTTTATGCTCCAGGGCGATGCACGGGTGTGGTGGAATGGCACACAGAGAGTGATGGATGTGTCCACTATGACCTGGAACAGTTTTGTGGAACTGTTCAGGAAGAAGTACTTTCCGCCTTCTGTAAGGGAGAAATTGGAAAGGGAATTTTTCTTGTTAGTCCAAGGGACTAAGAGTGTGAGGGAGTATGAGGCTGAGTTCTCAAGGTTGTATCGCTTTGTGAGACAGATGGATGCTGAGAGCCTAGTTATGAAGTTTCAGTGGGGACTGGATGCTTCGATCCGGCGCGATGTCGCTGTTCTGGAATTGAAGACTGTGGAGCTTATTTTCGCTAAGGCTATGGCCATTGAGTAGGAAAACTTGACTTTCCAGGAACAGGAATCGGCTGAGAGGGATTTCCAAAGGAAGGGAAAGGCAACTGCGGGGAGCAGTAAGGCATGTGGGAATCAAGGTGGATTCTGGAAGCGGCAGAGGACAAATCAGCAGGCGCCAGCTAGGGCTGCACCTACTAGGATTGCTAGGGCTGCACCTTTTGGGCAGGGAGAACCCTTGAGATGTTACAACTGCAAGGAGATTGGCCATACTGCTAAGGCTTGCACAAAACTAAAGAACTTGGCGTGCTTTACTTGTGGCCACACGGGGCATTTCTCCAGGGATTGTACCCAGCAGCAGGATAGGGGACAAGGGAACCAGCAGAGGCAACTACCTCAAGGAAATGCGAGGGTGTTTGCTGTTGGTCAGCAGAATACCGGAGTGGAAGGTACACTATCCTTATTTGATTTCCTTGCTAGGGTGTTGTTTGATACGGGAGCGTCCCACTCCTTCATATCTAGTTTTGTGGTTGATATGTTAGGATTGACTCTTAGGCCTCTTGCTAGACCCTTGTGTGTTACTTCTCCACTTGGTGTTTCCCTTGAGTTGTGTATGTTTTGTGATGCATGCCCAATTGTGATTGGTGGTAGGGAGTTTACCACGACTTTGATTGTGTTAGCAGATCATACGTATGATGTTATTTTGGGTGTTGATTGGCTGAGGCCAAATCACGCAATGATTGATTGCTTTGAAATGGTAGTGTCATTTCATATGCCTGGACAGCCGGTGTTTCATTATCGGTGTCTTAGGTCAGATTCTGCTTTAAGGGCAGGATTCTTAGCTCATGTGGAATCTGTGAGTTGTGCTGCGATTATGGCAGAGATTGCTGTAGTTTCCGAGTACAGTGATGTGTTTCAGGAGATACCAGGGTTACCTCCAAGGAGGGTAGTTGATTTTGTTATTGATGTGATACCAGGTACTGCACCTGTATGCATGGCACCTTTTCGGATGGCACCCGCCGAACTTAAAGAGTTGAAGGATCAAATTGATGGTTTACTTGAACAAGGGTTCATTAGACCTAGTACTTCTCCTTGGGGTGCACCTGTGGTATTTGCGAGGAAGAAGGATGGTTCACTAAGGTTGTGTGTGGATTATCGGCAGTTGAACAAGGTGACGATCAAGAATAGGTACCCTTTACCTAGGATTGATGACTTGTTTGACCAGCTTAAGGAAGCTACTGTATTCTCAAAGATCGATTTGAGATCTGGATATCACCAGTTGAGGGTGAAGGATGAGGATATTCCTAAAACTGCTTTTAGGACTAGGTATGGACACTTTGAGTTTTTTGTCATGCCTTTTGGTCTATCCAATGCACCTGCTGCCTTTATGGACTTGATGAACCGTATGTTCAGTCCATACTTGGATAAGTTCGTGGTAGTGTTCGTGGATGATATTTTGGTTTACTCCAAGTCGTTGGAGGATCATGATAAGCATTTGCACATTGTGCTACAGATTTTGAGAGAAAAGAAATTGTTTGCAAAATTCGAGAAGTGTGAATTTTGGCAAAGGAGGGTCAAGTTCTTTGGTCATGTAGTTTCGAAGGATGGGGTCTCTGTGGATCCTTCCAAGGTTTAAGCAGTGATGAACTGGGGCCAACCCACTACGGTTACTGAGGTACGTAGTTTTCTGGGTTTGGCAGGTTATTATCGGAGATTCATTGAGGGATTTGCTGGTATTGCTTCGGCTTTGACCAAGTTGACCAGGAAAGATGTCCAGTTTGTGTTGACTGAGGAATGTGAGCGAGCATTCAATGAGTTGAAGAGAAGATTGACCACAGCCCCAGTGTTGACTATTCCCACAAGTGGTGGAGGTTTAGTCATCTACAGTGATGCATCTCATCAGGGTTTGGGGTGTGTGTTGATTCAGCATGGCTGTGTTGTCGCTTATGGCTCTAGACAGTTGAAGGTGCATGAGCGAAATTACCCCACTCATGATTTGGAGTTGGCTACAGTTGTGTTTACCTTGAAGATTTGGAGGCATTACTTGTATGGGGAGAAGTTCGAACTCTTTTCGGATCATAAGAGTTTGAAGTATCTATTCTCTCAGAAGGAGTTGAACATGAGACAGAGAAGGTGGATGGAGCTCATTAAGGACTATGATTTCACCTTGGAGTATCATCCAGGAAAGGCCAATGTGGTGGCGGATGCTTTGAGTAGGAAGCCCAGAGGTATTGTTGCTTCTGTTATGGTTCAGGAGTGGCTTATGTTGGAGATTGCATCCGAGTTTGACCTTGTACAAGCAGGGGTTGGGAATGGGAGTTTCCTTGGAAGTATCACGGTACAGCCTACCCTGATTTCCAGGATCATTCATGGTCAAACAGAGGATGAGTTCTCACGTGCGAAGTTAGCAGAGTTAGTTGCGGATTCGTCCATTGGAGTTCCATCGGAGTGGTTGGTGGGAACGGATGGTGGTTTGCGGATGAACCATAGGTTGTATGTTCCGGATCGTGTTGACCTTAAGGGAGAGATTCTTCGTGAGGGACATCGATCGCGGTATACTGTGCACCCTGGAAGCACTAAGATGTATCGGGATTTGCGAAGGCAATTCTGGTGGAATAGAATGAAAAGGGATGTGGCAGAGTATGTTTCCAAGTGTCTTACTTACCAACGTGTGAAGGCTGAGCATCAGAGACCTGCAGGTATGTTGAAGCCATTACCTATTCCCGTGTGGAAATGGGAGCAGATCTCAATGGATTTTGTTACTGGACTGCCTAGGTCTAAACGGAATCACGATGCAGTGTGGGTGATTGTGGATCGTTTGACGAAGTCGGCGCACTTTCTTCAGGTGTCAATGACATATTCGGTTGACACGTTGTGCGAGCTTTACATCGGGGCGATCGTGAGACTTCACGGAGTGCCCGTATCGATTGTTTCTGACGGTGATGCTCGGTTTACTTCAAAATTTTGGAGCGGTTTCCAAAAGGCCATGGGAACTGACTTAGATATGAGTACGGCATTTCACCCTCAGACTGACGGGCAGACTGAGCGAGTGAATCAGGTGTTGGAGGATATGTTGAGAGCCTGTGTGTTGGACTTCAAGGGAAGTTGGGAGGATCATCTGTCGTTGATTGAATTCTCCTACAACAACAGTTATCACTCCAGCATTAGCATGGCACCATATGAGGCCCTGTATGGTAGGCCATGTAGATCTCCGATCTGCTGGGCAAAAGCGGGAGATAAGGTGTTATTGGGTCCTGAGATTGTGCAGGAGACCACTAACAAGATTTCAGTTATCAGGGACAGGATTCAAACAGCACAGAGTAGACAGAAGAGTTATGCAGATTTGAAAAGGAGACAGGTTGAGTTTAATGAGGGTGATCATGTGTTCTTGATGGTCTCACCCATGAAGGGTGTGGTGAGATTTGGCAAGAAGGGGAAGTTATCACCAAGGTTTGTCGGACCTTTCAAAATTGTGGAAAGGGTAGGAGACTTGGCTTATAGGCTTGCCTTACCTCCTAGTATGTCTGGTGTGCATAATGTGTTCCATGTGTCTATGTTGAGGAAGTATGTCCATGATGAGTCACATGTGATCGATTATGGCATGATTGAGGTGCATGCGGATACGACCTTTGTTGTTGAACCTGTTCGTATTTTGGATAGGTCAACAAAGCAACTTCGAAGGAAGGAAGTTGACTTGGTCAAGGTATTGTGGAGTCACCATGACGAGGGTGATGCTTCTTGGGAGTTGGAGTCCGATATGAGAGCGAAGTACCCACAGTTGTTTGTTAATCAGCAAGCGTGAATTTCGGGACGAAATTCCTTTAAGGAGGGTAGACTGTGATGACCTGGATTTTCGTTATTTAATTTTGGTAGTTAATAATAGACCAATTGTACGAATATTTGGTATTGTGCTTTATTCGTAAGTTGTATGTGAGGTGGAATGGTTTTCGTACGTATAAATATTCGAATTTCACAGTTTAGGGGGTCGTGTAAAGTTTGACTTTTTATATGTTGGAATTCTCTGAAAACTTCCTTCACGAAAGTTGTAGAGCGCGTCGATACGAGTTCGTGGACATGTGGAACGCGAGAATCGGAGTTCGTATGAGGAAGTTTTGGCCATTGAAAGGAATTTCCATTTTGGTATAAATAGAAGTTTCCCAAGTTGGAAACTTACTATTTTCATTATTTCCATTTCCGGAAAACTCACTTTCTCTCTCTTTTCTCTCTCGGTCGACTCCTTCAGAAACGAAATTTTCTGTTTGACCCGACCCGAACCCGGAGACCCGACCCGGCTTTTCCGGCGAACTGCGGCGGTCTATGGCCGTGAAACTTGGTCAGCAGGTTCGCCTCCTCCGTCTGGTCGTCCCTGTGGTGTTCTCTAGCGGCGATATCCACCGTGTACGGCGCACAGCAAGGCGGTACAGATTGGTGTTTTCGGACCCGACCGGAAAACGCAGCTCCGGCGACGACACGGCTTCAAGCTTCCTTCCTTGGCTTCGTGGGGGTCGTCTGAGTCGATCTATGGTGTATGTTTGGATCGATTTACGTGGAAATCGGTTCAACTCAGATTGAGCAAAAATCCAAACCTTGTGAGGTAGTTTTCGACCCTTTGTGCTTGTTTTCTGACTTCGAGCTAGTTATGAGAATTCACAAGCATGCTTAGATGAAGCTTTTTGATGTTCGAAGTTTTGTGAAATATTGAGCTTTGGCCGGCGGCGGTGCGCCACTGTCCGTGGCGGCGTTCCGGCGGTGTTCCGGACATGTATGGGGCTGTTTCTGGTATTATATGTTTTCTACTCGTCGATACGAGCGTTTTGATATATAATACGCATATTTTGGAGTTCGTATGAAATTGTTATGATTTTTACGATTTCATACATGTTGATTTATTCGATACGTGAGGATTCGAGCGTCCGATCGACTTGTGGTTTGGTCATATCGATCGTGGACGTATTCCGGAGACTTTGGAAGGTCTCGGATGTGGTTTTGCCTCGATTGGCGCCACTTTGGGGGATTTTAGTTTAAAATAGGGGTTTCGGACTTAAATCGGTTGTGAATTGTTACTGAGTGGAAACCGTATGTGATTAGGTACTTGACGAAGTATTTTGGACGGTTGTTTTGGGAATTGGCTGCTTTTGTTCTTGGTTGAAGACGCAGCGGGAGTTTCGAGGTGAGTAATCTCACAAGGTTCATTAATGAACGGAATACCTTTATTTTGAGAGTTATTTAGTAACTGCAAACTATAGTTGGTATTAGTAGGCATTCCTGAGCGGATGACTACGTATATATATATTTACGTGAAATATATATGTTTTGGTGGTTTGTGTATGAAAACAATATGCATGAAATGATGCTTTTTATTGTTTTGTGGCTTTTCGGAAAACAATAATTATGGAAATGTTGATTTTGATTGTTTTCAAAAGCGTTGAGATTTGTGTAATGATTTTGAGTCCAGTGCGACTGCTTAATGATTTGCTCCAAGGGACTGTGCGGCCCGAGGAACGAAGGTCTATGACCTTGGGCAGAATATCAGGTAATCACATCTTTGGCCGGACGAGTGGTTACGTTTCAGTTAGAGCTCTAGTCTGTCTGCCATATAGGTAATTCATGGGGTAATGGGAATGGGTTATTGATAACTTATGACATTACGTGTTTTTAGGGAAGAGGGTGTGAGTTGCTTCCTTATTAACTGTTTTTAAGGGGACAAGGTGCAAGTTGTTTTCCTTATTAACCATTTGGTACAATATGGTACGATTGATAAAAATCAAGGTGTGAGTTGCTTTCTATGTTATATTGATAGAATTAAAGTGTGAGTTGTTCTGCTTTATTTCATGCTTTAAGAGAATAAAATGTGATTGGTTTCTCAATTGAAACGTGCGAGGTTCATCCCGTGATTTTGGTGTGAGTTGTTTTGAGTTACTCATACGGGCTTGCAAAAGCTTACCGGGTTGTTGTGTGATAACCCGGTGCACCATTCAAACGGTGTAGGGGTTAATCCTGCAGGTCAGGATAATCGTGGCTGAAGTTGGGGTTGCATACTTGCAGCTAAACGGTTGGACGCCAATTTTGTGATTTTACCGTTATTTGGACTTCTGTTGTAGTAAGCTCTGAGGAGCATTTACGTTTTACTTTGTTGTTGACAATTTAATTCGTAAACTTATGTAATATATATGACTCTGAGGAGCGGGTCAATATTGACATAATGGGTTCAGGGCATCAATATGTATGTTGTATAAGAGGAAAAAGTTTTCCAGGTAATTGGTATTGATGGCTGAACGTTCACGCATGTATAATTATGGGATTATATATCGATTTTTATTTGTGTTAAAAATCAGGGGCGTGACAGATTGGTATCAGAGCGTAAGGTGCATATTTGGTGACAATCAATACTCCTCGAGTGATGGCCCGTCTGCAGCGGATCCCCATCTGATGCTCTTCGGTATTGATATAGTCATTGGGTATGCAGTGAGCGTTAGAATGTGAGTCTTCAGGGTAGTGTTGGCTCAGTGAACAAAGTGTAGGAGCTTAAGGTAGCTTCTAGGAGTTATAATCTTTTGAGGAATGAGGACCTTTAGATTTAACTCTTGTTTACGTAGGGGATAGAATTGTATCTTCTAACGTAGTGTGTGGTTGATTTAATTAGTCATAACGTTGACTTATACTTGTAGTTGGAAGTTGTACAAGTATTAATAACCGGTTGTTATGCTCCTTAGGTGATGGATTCACGAGGAGGTCGAGGTAGACCCAGAGGCAGGGGTGGAGCCCGAGGTAGGGGCAGGATTCCTCCACCTGTTGAGGAGATATTCGATAATGAGGTCGAGGCATCGAATGTTGAGCTGCCTGTTCCACCTGTTGTGGAGGTTGCGAATGTTGTAGATCCCACTCGTTTGTCGAAGTTGGCAAAGGAGATTTCGAGGCTGGGAGGAGTTCCATTTCAGGGAGGTACAGATCACATGTTGGCAGATCAATGGATCGAGAACATGAAGACCTACTTCGAGATGGTCGTCTGCGACGACGTTGAGAAGAGGAAGATTGCCACCTTTATGCTCCAGGGCGATGCACGGGTGTGGTGGAATGGCACACAGAGAGTGATGGATGTGTCCACCATGACCTGGAATGGTTTTGTGGAACTGTTCAGGAAGAAGTACTTTCCGCTTTCTGTGAGGGAGAAATTGGAAAGGGAATTTGTCTCGTTAGTCCAAGGGAATTAGAGTGTGAGGGATTATGAGGCTGAGTTCTCAAGGTTGTATCGCTTTGTGAGACAGATGGATGCTGAGAGCCTAGCTATGAAGTTTCAGTGGGGACTGGATGCTTCGATCCGGCGCGATGTCGCTGTTCTGGAATTGAAGACTGTGGAGCTTATTTTAGCTAAGGCTATGGCCATTGAGCAGGAAAACTTGACTTTCCAGGAACAGGAATCGGCCGAGAGGGATTTCCAAAGGAAGGGAAAGGCAACTGCGGGGAGCAGTAAGGCATGTGGGAATCAAGGTGGATTCTGGAAGCGGCAGAGGACAAATCAGCAGGCGCCAGCTTGGGCTGCACCTGCTAGGATTGCTAGGGCTGCACCTGTTGGGCAGGGAGCACCCTTGAGATGCTACAACTGCAAGGAGATTGGCCATACTGCTAAGGCTTGCACAAAACCAAAGAACTTGGCGTGCTTTACTTCTGGCCAAACGGGGCATTTCTCCAGGGATTGTACCCAGCAGCAGGGTAGGGGACAAGGGAACCAGCAGAGGCAACTACCTCAAGGAAATGCGAGGGTGTTTGCTGTTGGTCAGCAGAATACCGGAGTGGAAGGTACACTATCCTTATTTGATTTCCTTGCTAGGGTGTTGTTTGATACGGGAGCGTCCCACTCCTTCATATCTAGTTCTGTGGTTGATATGTTAGGATTGACTCCTAAGCCTCTTGCTAGACCCTTGTGTGTTACTTCTCCACTTGGTGTTTCCCTTGAGTTGTGTATGTTTTGTGATGCTTGCCCAAAACATCTATTGAAAATTTTGCCCTTCGTATAATTAAGAAACTGTATTAATGCCACTACTTCCTCTCTCTCCACACTCTCCTTTCTCTCTCCCCGATCTCCACCTCCAGTTTCTCTCTCTCTCTCTGCCATGGCAGCTCCAGCGGCCCATTAATCCAATTAACATTTGAATCCGAGTCGCCCCTGCTAGGAAGAAGGCGACCTCGATAAGGAAGAAGGCCACAGAGGTCGGCGCCCGAGTCGACGCAGTCGAGACAGCCATGCGGCACCACAGGGCTGGATAGCCATTGGATGCGGTAGTCATCGTCCAGTGAAATTCCAACCGGCGTCAGGTGGAGGGACAACCATTGGATGCGCCGCATAGCGGACTGAGAGTTGTCCTCCGCTGTTAGATCTTAAGATGAAGAGGAGAAGGGATGGCGCCGCCGCTGCCCTCTGAGCGGCTACCTCCTTCGAACTTGCTCCTCCGCCTCCTCCGCACACTACTTTACAGTCTCACTGTAGTTCAAGCTTCGATCGGGAGCAAACATGGAGGAGGGTGAGGAGGAGCCATGGTCGAGCATGGCCCAATCCCTCAAGCTCGGCCCAAGCGCCCTCTTCATTTCGAGCAGGCATACCTCGACTCTTTAATCTTCTCTGGATTTGACCTGAACTTTTAGTTTTGGAAATTGAATTATAATCGTTGGAGTTTCACAATTTGTGACAAAAATTGGCTTTGTCTGTGGATTTGGTAGTTTCTGGGTTCTAATTGGAATTGGGTTTTGAACTTTGATGTTGTGATGAGTGATTTGGAGAGTTTGGCAGACATTTGAGGTGATTTTCATAATTCAATCGAAATTGAGTCTCCTTTATTGATGTATCTAATTAGGAGCTTTTTTCTATTTCTTTTTCTTTTTTCATAAAGAAACGTTTTTTTGGGGGGCAATGATATTATTATTAGGGGGCAATAATATGTTTATTGGGCAATAATATGATTACTGGGGGGCAATAACATGTTTATTCAACTGCAATAATAAGATTATTTATTTGTATAAACCTCCGAAAGCTTTCAAAATTCAAAACATCTTCATTTTTCACTAATTATTGATCCCCAATAAACTTGTTATTGAGGAGCAATAATATGTTTATTGGGAGGCAATAATATGATTACTGGGTATTATTGGGGGGTAATAAAATCAGACGCCGGAATCCGGTCACCGGTCCCGATAGCCGAATTCGGGATTCCGAGCACCGGTCGCCGGATTCCAGTCACCGGTCGCCGGAGTCCCGTCACCGGAGTCCGGCAAGGTCCTATCACTTCTCTCTCTAAGTGACAAAGAAGGAGAGGGCAAAATTGTCCCAAAAATAAATAAAAAAGAATAAAAAAAATACTTAATTGGGTATTAGGGAAATAATCTCTTAGAGTGTTTGGGTAAGTGGGCAATCTCTTAGAGTGTTTGGGTAAGTGGGCAATTTTTAAGCTAAAATTGGGTATGATCATTTCCCCTTTTTTTTATGTAGGGCCGACTCTAGCCCGGCCCATGATGACCCCTACCCTAATATTTAGTCCTTATGTTTTTTAACTAGAGTTTGGTTGGAGACTTGCTACCTAACAAAAAAAAAAAAACAAAGTTGGTGGGTTCAACTTATTCAAGGTAAACTATTATTTAGCAGCTTTGATACAAATGTTGAGATGAACTCTACTTATAAGATCAAGTTGAATTGTTGGATTGATAGAAAAGAAGGAAAAATCGAACTTCGACCTCTACAAACGCATTGTAGGAGATAAATGCCTAACTAAAAGACTAAATTTGCATTTCCCCCAAACAAAAATCTAATTCCAAAAATTAGGTAGCGGAATTCTAAAATGATAGATAATTTGAGGACAAAATACTGTTTACTCCCTATACTTATAGGGTCTCGACGTTTCAATCCCTGACATTTCAATTTCAGTTAAAAACTCCCTGAACTCTCCAATTTCACCCAATTGGTCCTTGCCGTCAACTTTCAGTCAAAAATTCCGTCATCTTAATGATGTGGCAGTTTTTTCACAGTAAAATGACTATTTTACCCTCACCAACCAAAAAAAAATTCTCTCTTTTTTTTGTTTTGTTTTTTTTTTAACTCTCTTTTCTCTCTCTTTTTTTTTAACTCTCTTTTCTCTATGTTTTTTATTTGTTCTCTCTCTTTTTTTTTTAACTCTCTTTTCTCTGTTTTTTTTTTTAATTTGTTCTCTTTGTTTGGTTTCCTACTCTCTTTTTTTTTAACTCTTTTTTCTCTTTCTTTTTTTTTTAACTCTTTTTTTTTTGTTCTCTCTCTCTCTGCTTTTTTTTTTTAACTCTCTTTTCTCTCCTTTTTCTTAACATTCTGGCGTCCAAGCGTGGCCAGAAACTGGAGCTGCGATCAGAGAGGGGGAAGAGAAGGTCGAAGAGCAGAGAGGAGGAAGAGGAAGAAGAGGTAAAAAGATAAGAGAAAGAAATATAAAAAAAGAGAGAGTGGTAACAAAAAAAAAAGAGAGAGAAAAGAGAGTTAAAAAAAAATAGAGAGAAAAAAGAATTAAAAAAAAGAGTAGGAAACAAAAAAAGAGAAGAAATTAAAAAAATAGAGAAAAGAGAGTTAAAAAAATAGAGAAAAAAGAGAAAAGATCGAGAGTTAAAAAAAATTGAGAAAAAAGAGTTAAAAAAGAAAAGAGAGTTAAAAAAAAGAGTAGGGAAAAAAAAAAGAGAACAAATTAAAAAAAAAAAAAAGAGTTAAAAAAAAATAGAACAAATAAAAAAAAAAGAGAAATGAGAGTTTAAAAAAAAAAAAGAGAAAAGGGAGTAAAAAAAAAATGAACAAATAAAAAAAACAAGAACAAAAAAAAATAGAGAATTTTTTTTTTGGTCGGTGAGGGTAAAATAGTCATTTTACTGTGAAAAAACTGCCACATCAGCAAAATGACAAAATTTTTGACGGAAAGTTGACGGCAAGGACCAATTAGGTGAAATTGGAGAGTTCAGGGAGTTTTTAGGTGAAATTGAAACGTCAGGGACTGAAACGTCAAGACCCTATAAGTATAGGGAGTAAACAGTATTTTGTCCTTTGAATTAAAAGTAACTTTTTATTTTTCCAATTTTAGGAAAGAGTGTCACTTCATTGCAGCCGTGTTCCCCTGGTCAGCAGCTGACCAGGGGAACACTACTGCACTTCATTGCATTCTATAACATAGGAGCCGAAATAACTACCACTTAAGTTAATTGACCTTTTAGGGGATAGTATAGCCCTAAATAAAAAGCTATTCAAACGTCTAATAAACTTTTTCTTTTGTAGAAAAGACAAATTATATCACAACCTATTCTTAGATTTCAATAAGACTAGGCAAAAAACCCGCGCGATGTTGCGGGTATACTATTAATATTGGTGAATTTACATCGAAACTACGTTATAGATATATTACATACAATAAAACTACATTATACAATGTTTTATACAATGTTGTACTTAGCCAGATTTCGAAATTATACATTAAAACTTCATTATACATTGTTTTACTTGTCCCAAAAATCCGGATGCTTTCTCAATTTCCTTTCACCTTCTAGCTCATCCCCTGACCAACTGAACATCAGTTTTGAGTCGGCTTTGGTCTAAGACTTGACGAACCCTGACCAACTGAACATCAGTTTTGAGTCGGCTTTGGTCTAAGACTTGACGAACCCTGACCAACTGACCATCAGACTTGCTTCGTCAAGTCGTCCATTTCTTGCCTATCCCATTGCTTTTCATGCACCAACTCTTGAATTATAGCCTTAGAATGATCCGTTTCAGTGCTTTTACCAATGATATATTAGATGCATGCTGTTCTTCAAGATTCCAGATACGATTGAGTACTTGTAATTCTCTAGATGTGTTAAGACCCCAATTTGACTCACCCTTCCTTCCCTTATATGGTGCGACCTACAAAGATCAAAGGTTATCTGAGATTTCAATCTACCAAAAGGAGATATTGGGTAAATTAGCTTCTGAGTCTATGCAAGTCAATTTTGCACCGCCTTCTCAATCGTCAACTCTTGGTATGAACACGATTAAAAAGTCACATTCAATAGACTACAAAAAGAAAGAGAAAAAAAAAAAGGAAAAAAAAAAAAAAAGAATACCTGCAGCTCTGTTTCACGCTTAAGATCTTGCCTTTTAGCTGGATCGATAGAATCAATGATCTCGCAGCAAACGTTCAACTTACTGATAAACAGATTCTGCTTCTGTGGATTTGAAACCTCTTTGAAAGACAGATGAGGCTCCACTACCTCTGCTCCAGCTGAAATGCTTGCTGGGCAAACAACTGAAGACACCCGTTTGACAACATTTAATTTGCTTGCAAGAGAACTCCCACCAATTGTTCATTGGAAACCACTGCCCAAATTAGGACTATTATTGCCAGAATCACTTCCAGTGGAATCTAGTGACAGATTTTGGCTTGCGAGGTGAATTTGCTCAGAATTTGCTTAAGCATGGTGGAGTCCTACACAATCAGCGAACATTTAAAACGGATCAATTTTACAGGCGCAATCAAGTCAATACATTAATGAGAAGAAGAGAAAATGGTCAGCTTAAAAATTGCTAATTACAACAGGATTTCAGGATTCTACTTTATCTACAACTTTCCATAACATTAACCTCTAATATCCCTTAGGCATATCAGCTAGGAAATAATCCATATATGTGGAGTGGACTCCAAACACAGTAGCTACCATGTCCAACAAAACGATCTAAACTAAGATAGTTAAAACCAATCTAAAGAATTTAACTGCAGAAGCTTGAGGGGGACTCCAAACACAGTAGCTACCATGTCCAACAAAACAATCTAAACTAAGATAGTTAAATCCATATATGTGGAGTGGACTCCAAACACAGTAGCTACCATGTCCAACAAAACGATCTAAACTAAGATAGTTAAAACCAATCTAAAGAATTTAACTGCAGAAGCAGTCAAGGAGCAAGAAGAACGCTACTTAGCAAATTCATCCTTTCCGCTTGTATAAAGGAAGAGTACTACACCCACAAAGTGTTGGTCCATTCATTCTAATATAAACAACATGCCACTCTATATAAGAAAGAACATACTCATATAAACAAACCTGGCAGGCAGCAAGAGTACTACACTCACAAAGGTGTTGGTCCATTCATTCTATGAACAAAATTGGCCAGCATCTTGAAATTCCAAGATCAAACCCTAAAAAATAACACACTAATCAGAATTCCCAGAAATAACACAAAAAGCAAATCAACAATTACTCGAATATCAATGCCATAAAGAAAATGAATGCAAAAATTTCTTCAATTTAGGTGTGGCATCCAAAACCACCTGGAGAATTGAACCCCAAGGTGCCACACCTGGAGAATTGAACCCCAAGGGAACACAAACAATCAATCAAAAAACTTCAAATTCCAATTCTAGGGTTTTTTGAATATGTCCTAGAAAGCAAATAATATCGCACACAAATTTGGGACAGAAGTAAAGTTTTCTAGGAGTTAAAGGAAGTTTCTGATTCAGTCCACTCAACTCCAGTATTACCTGGGAGCAGGAACTTACTGCTAAGTCACTTCTTCTTCCTCTAGTCCCTTCGCTCTCTCTCTCTCTCTTTGTGCAGAGGAAAGAAGTAGACCCTGTATCTCACCATAATGTCTACCTCTATATTTCTGCAGAGCAAGGCCACGCCAACAGTAATCGGTGGCAGGAGAAGCAAACAGGTGGTGGCTCCGTAGATCAACAGGTGGACTGTGTAATTTCGTTGAACATAATCGGTGCCACAAAAATTGAACAGCTGGAGGGACAGTTTACCAGGCAAGAGAGGGGTAGAATGGTCGCGTCACTATTCATTTTGTTTGTCGTTTTGCCGTTTGCGTTTTAGTATAGTTATAATTCGTACTTATGTCCTCCACAGTGTTGATGTATACCAATAATCACCAAGCCACAGCTCACCGGCCAAACGTCTAACTTAATGAGTAAAAAAAGGCTCAAAATCTATAGATCACGTATGACAATAATATAAATTGGAACTTATTAGAACTTTATTGCTGAAATGGATAAATTCTAAGACTTAGACAAATCTTAATTAATTATGCCATTTGGTAGCACAATTTCAAAAAGAAATCTCATTGACCTTCGATTTTATGCTATATGGTGATTTTAACTTTGGAGCACAGTGATGCCTTGTTTATTGGTGTCTCTAATCCTATTATTGGGTTCTTCAATCCATGGTCTTGGTGATTTGGCAAGGTAAACGGAGAGGTCTTTTCCTCCACCTATATGTGCCTCCAATCTATAGGAAATCAAATCTCCTTCACGGTGGAGGCCAAAACGATGCCTTTGGTTTTCATGGTCTAGTTAAGGTTAAACAGGTGGCTGGTTGATGTTCTGCTCTGCTTGGTGTTGGATCATAATTCATAT
The DNA here is from genome assembly GCF_958449725.1 of Rosa rugosa. Classification (NCBI taxonomy): domain Eukaryota; kingdom Viridiplantae; phylum Streptophyta; class Magnoliopsida; order Rosales; family Rosaceae; genus Rosa; species Rosa rugosa. The sequence continues at coordinate 18,327,309 of NC_084823.1, forward strand.
TCATATTTGTACCCTAAAACATGGAAATTACTTGTTCTAAAGTCCAATTTAATGTTGACTAATCTAATTCCATGTTTTTGTAGAAAATCTTGACAAGAGGAGAAAAAAGTGAAATTCCGGCAAATAATCCATGCACCACCACTTTTGGCTGCACAAGAGGCGGCGCACCACCACTCACGGTGGTGCCATGTATTTTCCGGCCACATTTATGGAAGAGCAAGGAGGATGAGTACCATAGCATCTATTCCATTACATACATTCACCATCATTCTATCTTAACCAAATTCCAAAATATTTTGGTTCAAATTCAATCAAACACTCCATATTACCCAAAAGTCCATCATCATCAACACTCCAATATCTATCATGTTTTAGGCTTAATCACCATCTCTCACTCATCATTTCCTACTCCAACCTACACCATCAATCCCATGCCATTTTCCCTTGATTTTGGGATCTATTACCACTCTTATATATACTCCACCTCCATGCTTCTTACAAGGCTTGAGCTGCTCCCTTTTGCTTCTTAACACAATTTCACACCTCTCTTTCCATCTATTTAAGGACCCATTCTCTCAAGGAAGAAGGCATCACCCATACTTAGCCATTACATCTTTTTCTCTCTCTATTCTCTACACAATCCACTACCATCTCCTCCACAAATCCTCCGTTTCCACCACTTTATTTTCCACTACATCCCTACTCATAATATCTTACATATACCAAGCATCATCATCATCTCAAGTCTTAAAGAAGGAGTTCAGAGAAGAAGTTAGAGCACAAGAGAAGCCACCACAGCATCTCCATGACAAAGTTTCCATGATCAACCACTTCATCATCCTTCACTTGTGATCATCCCCAGTCATTTCTAAACTCTATTCTTTGATAGCTTAATGTTTTCCATTATTTTGAAGCTAGTTTATGTAGATATGTGTGAGTAGTCTATTGTTGGGGCTAGGGTTGAAAGCCTTACCCAAACTTGTAATGAATTGATGTTTGAATCTTATTTGATGCAATTACCATGATCATCTTCACATGCTAATTCAAGAAGTGATTGCTTGTATTTGAATCTAGCTAATTTGAATACTTTGAATTTGTCATTACATGAACAATGTTTAGAGAGTAGCTAGCTTTGAACATTAATAGCATGATAGCACACTAGGTGTGTATGTGAGGGTAGTGAGTTAAAATCACCTCAACCTAGGATTGGTTTGCTTGCTTGATTATCTAAACTCAAACCTTTATGCATCTAGGAGTAAGAAATTGATACTTATCTGGTAATATTACTTATTCTTGGGTAGTTAGTTTCGCACTTATCCGGTGGAAATTGATAAAATCAAAGGAGTTTAGGCCTTAGTAGTCTTATCCAGATGCTAAGAGGGTAATTGGATACTTGGGATTGCATTAATTACTTATAGTTTGAACATCAATGCATGCAAGGGAGGCTATGGTGAACAACCTAAAGCCCTAACTTCCATCCATTCTATCACATCTAGTTTAGCATAGCCTAGTTTACATTTCAAGTTTTTATTGTGTGTTCATTTGAGTTGAAATCATCTCCAAAACTAAAATCAAACCACTACACCATCTTGCATATATTCACCATGAACTTTGGTTCAATTGTGAGCCCTTGTTTGTAATTTGTACATTTGCATATTCATCTAGCACCCTTTACGTTTTCCCTAACTAGACTGGGTTTTCCAATCCCTTGGGTACGATATCCCCTACTCATAATCCCTACACTATAACTTGACCCTTATACTTGAGGGTGGCTATTTGGCTAACACTAGATCTAACTAGTCTTTGCTTAGAAGCTCAAAGACATGACACACTTATCAATTGAAGTTTATTTTTGGATTAATTTTAGTTTACCTACTCCAACTTTAGGTTTAACATCATGTTAATTAGTTCATGATGTTTTAATTTCATCAACAATACCCATGCACTCTTAATTTAATCAGCTGTGTCCAATCCACCACGCTCTATCCAAATTGTTTGTCAAGTGATGACATGGCAAGAGACAGAATGGCTAATTTTCTATAGTACCCCTTGTGAACTTTTCCCTTCACAACTCGGCACCCATCCCTAAAAACTTAATGCTTCCCCCCCATTACAGCTCCCTAACCCTAAAAATCTCACCCGTAATTGTAAAAGAAGTAAACTAATCTTTACTAAGTCTCCCTCTACCTCCCAAAAACCTCAAAACCCCAAAATTTTTCTGGGAAACCAACTTCTCTTCCAGATTACTCATCCCAATTTCTAAGTGAACCCAGGTCTTGTTTACCCATACCAATTTCAAATTCAAGGTGGTGGCCACATGGCTGATCTGTGGTTGATGAAAATTTAGAAGAGTGGTATCTTTGAGGAAAGTAATGTTGAGTTCACATAAAGGGATGATGAGGACAATGTGAGAGAGAACAGAGCCAGGAGAGAAGTGCAAGGAATCAATATGCATGGTGATCCAGATTAGCGAGGCAAATCCGAACTGAGCACCCCATATATCTTATTAGTCAGGCGCTAGACGTAACAGAGCTCGACGCTTGCTATCGACGAAAATAAAGGAGGCAGAGGACAAAGACGACAACTAAGAAGAGGACTAGCTCGAAACCCCAACAATTAACTTGTACTTTGATAACAATCTACATAACCAGTCTAATTAACAAAAACACTATACATTTTATTTTCATCAGTCCAACACACGAATTGAGTACAATCCACTTGAACAAAATTGTGTTTCTAGGCCTCACCAAGTTTGTGGTGTAATTACCAAATCTATGACCTTCAAATCCTCCAAAAGAATGACATAATGTTTGTCCACATTCTTTGCACTCTTATTACCTCCAACCAATGCTGCAACTATTTCCCAGCAATGTAGGTCTTTTTCATCAACCACAGCCAAAGCTAGCTCAAACTTCTTTTTCTCCTCTCAACTTCAACCACACAATACCTTTTGATAAAGATTCATACTCACCTCCATCTTAGCACAACCAAATGAGAATACACCTTCTCTATTTAATCGATTTGTGAAAAAAAATAAGGATGACCCAATAAAACATTCAAACTCTAGGAGCCATTGAAGTAGAAGGAAGAAAAAATTGGGTAGGGCTCTTTTGTTTTTTTTTTTTTTGTTTTTTTATAATTTTTGAATAAAGGGTTGGTGCGGCTGCCCTCAAGCCTTGATTAATGAAATTGTCGAATACAAGGAGGGGACAATGAGGCTCTTTTGTTTTCTAATACCATATAATTTATCTCAATCTTGTTCTTGATGGTGAGTTGTACGGCTTGTGTGTAGTCGAGGCCAAGTGATGTGTCTCTCATTGATAAAGCTGAGAGCTTTAGCTCAAAACCACAAGAATTAGCAGAGCCTAGATAAGAAATGAGGAAGAATTTGATACCCAAATCAAATTTGAGGTTTTTGTGAAGAAATGACAAGAACCCATGCCAGTGAGGAATTGGGTAGATTTCACTACCCAAATCGAAGTTTGAGGTTATTCTGAGAAAACCCATATGAGATTTTGTGCCACCAAAGAGAAGTTTTTGTATTCTTTTTTCTTGTGGAAATTGTATTCTCTGGATTTGGGGTCGGAGGAGCTAGAGTGAGAGCAATGTAAACAAAGTGGGAGAGAAATTAAGAGGGAAAACGTTGACAAGGGGTATTATAGGAATTTAGCCATTCTATCCCTTCCCACGCTATCACTTGATAGACAATTTGGATGAAGCGTGAAGGATTGGACACGGCTAATTAAAGGGAGTGTAGCGATGTTGTTGATGTAATTCAAAATTCAAACATTAGGGACTAACATGATGTTGGAGTAGCTAAACTGAAATTAATTTATTTTTATTTTTAAAAAGTTGTTCCATATTGCATTTGGGCTTGTTGTTCACTCTCGATTTGTCACGCCCCGAATTTTGAATAAAGAAAATTCAAATCCGAAACGCGAGAACAAACACAAGAAAACACATATAGAAAATTTTTCATTTAAACTAAGCAACAAACAAACTGAACTCACAATGTCAATACCGACTCGTTCTTTAGAGTCACATATTACATTACAGATAGTTTACAAATCAAACTGAATGACAATTCAATAAGTAAACACACCCACCACAACTCACTACACAGCGGAAGACTTAAAACTAAGAGCATCTTTCCACGTCCACGCCATCGAACGTACACCTCAGCTTTGATAATGATCACCCGATATTCTAACCTGCACAATAAACCCTACACCATAGAATAGTGCACCGGGATTGAACAAAACAAACCCGGTAAGCTTTTCAGCCAGTATGAATAAACTCAAATAAAGTGACTCACGTCACGCATGCTTATAATTTCTCAATTCGTGAGATGAATTAAAGCAACAATATTTAATTTCACAAAACACGACCAAACATCAAGTTCATATCATATCATATCATCTCAACGAAAAATCACAGTCACTTCCCCTCAACATAAAGCATTTGTCAAAACGATGACCTCACAACTCATTCACAACTCACTACAAGTCTCAAACCACAACCGCACTTACAATTGAATTAAGTAAAATCAGTAATCCCTGCATGGAAACTTAGTTCAGGAGGTCATATTAAAAACAAACAATAGAAATCATATAAATCCCTGCATAGAGTTTAGTTCAGGAATTTACATAAAAACAAACAATTCAAAAAGCAGTAATCCCTGCATATAACTTAGTTCAGGAGATTACATTAAAGCAACCAATACAAAAGCAGTAATCCCTGCATATAACTTAGTTCAGGAGATTACATTAAAACAAACAATACAAAAGGCAGTAATCCCTGCGTAGAAATTTAGTTCAGGAGATTACTTAAAAATCAATCATAGAAGAGAAAAAGAAACCAAACAATAGAAATGAAAAAGGAAATTAATTAAAGAAAACAACAACTCATGCTAAAACCAAGACTTCACCCTTCAACTCCGAATACACCATCTCACAAAATAACTCGTTTCAAAACTCGACATCGTTACCTCAATTATAGCCTGTCACCGCCTAGGCTTATGGCATCCGATACACTCAACCAATCGTAGCCCGTCATCCGCCTAAGATTAGAGCATCCGATTCCCTCAACTAATCGTACCCATCATCCGCCTAAGATTAGAGCATCCGATTCCCTCATACCGGTCACTACGTCGACCCTAAATCCACAATTCGTAACATACAGGATAGCTTTCTCACCACATGTTCAACAATTCATTATTCAACATCTTACGTGCGGAAATAAAAGCTTGAATAATAATCAATCCATTCCAATCATCTCATCACTAGATAACACGCCAATCAATATATATATATTCCACACACACACACACACACACACACACACATATATATATATATATATATATATATATATATATATATACGTAGTCATTCACGCAGGAATGACCACTAATACCAACTATAGTTTTATAAATTATTCCTCTCGAAAATCATTTTATATCAAAACATTGTTTTAACTTACCCATGAACCGTTGTCGATCAAGTTCATATATTTTAAAACAAATAATTTGTTTCGAAAATGATTTCTCATGCTAACAATAAAATATACTAAAATAAAACATAACTAATTTATCAACCGAAACACCGTGAGATTTACTCACCTCCAAATCCTGCTGTGTCTTCTCTAACAGCCAAGATACGATTCACAATCATCCGCCAACTCAAACCATCAATCACCTAACCAAATCAAGGCCACACTCAATACAACACAAAGCACACAATTCACAAAACACAATTATACGACGATCCAACAGTCGGATCCTCATCCGAGACCATCCAACGTCTTCAGAACACTTCTACGATCAACAAATCAAAACTACAAGTCGATCGGACAGCCAAATCCTCACGGATCGAAAACCCTAAAACCCTAACATGCATCAACTTTCTCCAAAATAACCTTATAATATATCAAAACGACCGTATCGATGCGTAGATGCATAAACTGAAAACAGAACACAAAAATATGGTCTGACGCGCCGCCATGCCCCGCCACAAGTGACGGGTCAGCAGGCGGTCAACGCCGGGTCAACCACCTCCAATGGTAAAGTGACCAACTACAAAACTTGTTCAAAATGAAGAGATGAGCCACCTTCATACCTGGAGCTAAGTGAGATTCGGTTTAGATCGTCCTAGATCAAGCCTGGAAGTTGGATTAATCTCGTGCGTCTGATCAGATCCTAGATCGAATCAGGGACGTCGAAAACTTCACACCTTGATCTTTTGTTCCACACACCAAATCGTGATGCAAGGACTATATGGGGATGATCAGCAGGAGGAAGACAACCTAAAACCGGGGAGAATCGGCCCGTGCAACACCGGCGTGGAGGAGAATCGGCCGAGTCGGGTCGCGCAGCTCGGAGAGGCCTTCGATCCAGGCCTGGGGGCGGTGACATGGTGAGGGAACCACGGGGGTCGACTGGGCTCGGTGAGGCGACTTCGGGGAGGGCCGGGTCGTGACCGGAGAACGCGGGACGGCGCCGGAAAACACGGGTCGGGTCACCGTCAGGTCGCACGGAGTGAGGAGAGAGAACAGAGAGAATCTGGGGAGGAAAATGGAAATTTCGGAAGTTTTTGGATTTATGAAAAAAACTCGGATTTTCTTATATTTATAGAAATTTCCCCAAATTTCAATCGCTCATAATTTTCTCATACGAACTCCGATTTCCGCGTTCCATATGTCCACGAACTCGTATCGACGTGCTCTACAACTTTCGTGAAGGAAGTTCTCATAGAATCTAAACGTATAAAAAGTCAACCTTCGTAACCCCCCTAAATCGTGTACTTCGAATAATTAGTCGTCCGAAAATAATTCCACTCCACCCTCGAGCCACGAAATCGTACAAACGAACACCTTATTAATCCCAGGAAACATTTAGGAATTAATAACAAATTTTCGAGGTCTTACACGATTTCTTTAACATCTAATGCCACCTCTCTGACTTTTCCTTATTTCTTTTATATTTTTAGTAGAGATGGCACAAGATGTTATAGGTCTTGATTTTTAGTTTAGGGGGGTGTATTGTATTTGGATTTGTGCAGACTTTTTTTAAATGACAGACTTTTTGAAAAGTCCACAGACTCTTTAAAAAGTCCACAGACTCTTTAAAAAGTCCACAGACTCTTTAAAAAGTTGTAGACTGTTATAGATTTTTTAAAACCATTGATTTTAGCAACAGACTTTTATTGATTCATGAAAATCTATATACTTTATTATGAATGACTTCTACAGATTTCCTAGCAAGTACAAAATATAAAAACAAAAAACAAAAAAACAAAACAAATGCAGCCCAAACACAAAACAAATGCAGCCCAAACACAAAACAAGATAATAACTCATTGTCTCTTCAATGCTCAAGTATCTTCTAATAGAAATGGACTCAAATGAATGATCGTTAGTCTATCTAGCGAGTTTGTTCTCATTCCTAATCTCCCAACAACATAAATATGCAATATAGATCACTTGATAATTAATTCTCATCAATTTTGTTTTCGCTGATTAACATGTATTGTAGCAAATATTGGTCAATGTCTTGATCTAAAATCAATCAATTGAAATTCAATTGTTCAACCTTTCTTTGAACCATAATATAAATTCAAATTAATGAGAATAATTAATTAATAAGATAAAATTTAGTATGTCATAGCAACACTATTCAAGGTCTTAGGGGTAGACCACAATATTTGGGTTTTAGGGTTTCATAAATCATTTTTATTGCTATTAGGTTTCGAAGTATCACAATTGAAAAAAAAAAAAAAATCACATTCAAGAACTACAATTAACATGTTGGGTATAAAAAAAACGTTGATATCATAAAAGATTAGAGAAAAAACAAAAAATTAAGAAAGAGAGATGATGAAGGACCAACTTCTTCGTGCATAGAGAGAAGAACTTTGATAGACCTTTTTTTTTTTTTTAAGAGGAAACTTTGATAGACTTTTTCAAATATTTGGTCTGGAGGCTGGAAAATTATTGGAGTTTGGTATGTATAGTTAACACTAGAAAGTCCATGATTATCCATGATTTTCTAATTTCGTAAGTATGAATGATATTTTGAATATATCTCTGTACTTTTATTCATTTTTAAAAGTCCTAATTGAATACCCCTAGATTTTGGTGGAATTCATGAAGTCTTTAAAAATCCTAATTGAATACCTCAAGACTTTCATGGACTGTTAAAAGTCTATATTGAATACACCCAGACTTTTAAATTCCATAGATTTCTTTAAAAGTTCCACTAATTCCATATACAATACACCCCCCTTAATCTATTCCATCATCTATACCTTTTGTTTTGCCTCATGCCATCACAATTGAATGGGTCAAATTACTTAGGTAGAGGTTCTTTCTGATATATGCCACTATAGATGAGTTGCCCTCATATATATTTTCACTTCAAACGCCTTCAGCTAATAAAAACTAAAACTAACAAAATTCAAATGAGGAATGAAATTCATACTCTCCATTTTACAGTTCACACTCCATTTTCCTTTTTTAGTAACTTAAAATTTTTGTCTTTAGTAACTTAGTTTTCCCTTTTTTAAGAATTTCAATTAAAAAAAAAAGAATGAGTGTGGATTTGATATCACTCCCCAGGCCAACCCAAATATATAGATTTCACAACCAACACATGCATTAATTTTCCCTTCAAAAAAAAAAAAAAATCACAAACACTTATATATGTTCTGGTAGAATTCAATTACAAACCAACAGGGACATCCTTAATTATTTTAATTATCAGGCTTTTCATATATTTGCTCATTCTTTCCTGGTTTTTCGATCTCTATACCACTTTCTTTGGGTTTCTTTATCTCATTGATCTCTTCAGGTTTCTTTATCTCGTTGATCTCTTCAGTTTTCTTGATCTCGTATTACTGTTCGAGTTTCTTAATCTCATTTATCTCTTCTGCTGGTTTCTTGATATCGTGAATCTTTTCTGCTGGTTTCTTAATATCGTCAATCTCTTCTGCTGGTTTCTTGATATCGTCGATCACTTCTGCCGGTTTCTTGATATCGACGCTTTCTTTTGCTGGTTTCTTGATCTCGTTGATATCTTCTATTAGTTTCTTCTCCTCATCAAATTTCTTATCTTCTTGGGTAACTGTATCTGCTAGTACCGATACTATTTCTGCTTCAGGTGCTTTCACTTGCTCGGCATCTATTTCCTCTTTCTTCTCGGTCGTAGTTTTAGGCTTTTCTTCTTCTTTTTCTTCTTTCTGCTCAGCCACTACCTTCGTCTCTTTTGGCTCAACTACCACCTCTGTTTCTTTTGGCTTTGAAAGAACTGGGGTTGCCTTTTCTTCTTCCTGTTATTACAATGCATGGATTGTCATTTAAGCACACAAAATTAGTTGTGGTAGTGAAAACACATATGCGTGTGTATAATATATAATTCGAAATAAAGTATCTTCTTAGATTCGAAGAAATATATTCAATAACTAAAGAGATACACATATACAATGAAGATTAATGTGACTCTAACTAATTACTAGTATCCTCAACTTTCTATATAATGGAATCAATATAATGCAAAACAAATCTAAATCGGAAATAAATGTTTGTTACAAAACAAGTAAAATCGCACAAGAAGTTTGACCAAACTGGTTGAGTAAAACCCTAAAGTTAGATTCATGATGTTAATTGTTCATATAATCTTATAAATTAACTTGGTCACTTTTTTTTTTTTTTAAATGAAAAATGCTCTTTGTTGGATTAGGTAGGCTCCTAAGACTATCTTGCTTGTTCTCTTTGATGATGTTCATTCAATTTTTCTTCATTGTATTCTCATGTTTCTAAGAAAATTACGTACTTAATGACCTAGACTTTATTTGACCAAAAACAAAAATGACCTAGACTTTCTTTCGGAAAAATGGAAAGGAAATTGATTAAAATCATTATATTCATACCTCCATAAGCAAGGCCCCAAGAGAAGGTTGCTTATCTTCATTACCCAACCCCGTGTTCACTAGTTCATCACGTTCTTCCTCCTTCTTGAGCACGGGTGCTGGTGATGCAAAATCATCGGTCTTTGGTTCACTCGCGCAATTACCCATATTGTGCTAGCTAGAATGTGTACGTTTCAAAAAACGGTCTTCTTTCTTTCTCTACTTTTTTAGTGAGAGAAAGGTTGAAGAAGACCAACAAGATTTTGAGAGATCACCTTATTTAGTGTGTAGATTTATAGTAAAGGGCAGACATTCTTCTTGTGGTGTAGAATATTTTTAGGAAATCCAGTGGTTGACGATGATAATACAAAGTTGTAGGAAATCCAGTGATTGGTCATTTGAATACAAAGTATATTTAGCATGCAAATATGCATCAAGCTTAGCTAGCATTCAACAGCTCTAAATTCATTCACCAATCATTTACTTTGAGCAGTCTCTCTTAGTTTAGTATTCACAGATGTGTGCCTATGTATAGACATTGCAGCAAGGACGAGAAAAAAAAAACGGTAGAGAAGCTTGTTTGTCCCAGATGTTGGCATTAGTGGTGCTAGACCAGCAGTCCCTAGCCCTAAGAACTAGACAAATGCTTGAACTAATGGAAACTTGCGAGGACCAAAACTTGGGATCAAACTCTAACAATGTTGTTCAGTTATAAAGTGTCTTAGTTGGAACTGCCAGGGGAGTTCCTGGCCCGGCTTTCTAGCCCAAGTCCAGTACTATATTACTGGTTTGGGTCTAGATCTTTTGTTTCTTTTGGATACTAGGGTCTCTGACCCTAGTCAATTAAATAAAACCGTTTCTCGTTTTGCCTTTTATTTTGATAAAGCTGATTATATGCTTTCTTCTGGACGGATCCGGCTCTTCTAAAGTGAGGAGAGTGTGAATTTACTTCAATTTCATAAAATTTGGGCTCTCTATCTAATCTAAGGGTCCTGAAAATTGACACATCACTCTTCCACCAATTTTTTTTATTTTTTGTCTAAAACTCCAGTTAACTTCCCGTTAACTTGAAAAAAAAAAAAAAAAAAAAGGCTAGGGATTTCAGACGAATCCTCAAGTTGCTTCTTTGTGCTTCCTTTTCTATTTCTCTTTGCTTCCATGGCCGCACAATAACCATAGAATGACTTCTTGCACTTTTGTGTGTTAGTAAGTTCATCAAGAAAATTAATCCAATGCTTTTCGTTCTATCTTTATAGTACAAATCGGATGCTATTCTATCTGGTGACTGCTCAGGTAAAACTGGGGCAAAATATGCAGTTCTGTATGTTTCAGACCCCATGCCATTAAATCAATGATTCAGACTAATTTGTCAAGTTTTGGGAATGTGGGCTCCTAATAATCCTCTTCATCATAACAAACAATATGAAGCAATCCACTTGGATTATGCTTCATGTGGACTAAAATTAAATTAATTTAGATTATGGATTTTTAGGTTTAAGAAACAGGTAGCGTTAAGAGATGCCCTTCTGAATATAAGGAGATTTATAATCAGTTCCAGGCCTAGGGCTCTTGTAGTGGCTTTCAAGTCTGTATATTCAGCTAATGTGGATTAGAGTCTTCCGTATACAGCAACATCTTCTGCAAGTTCTAATGACCTTACTGGGCTCTACCATTAGGGTTTCTCTCTGTGAGAATGAAGTTATGCATCAGCTAATTCGACAGCCTGTGATGAAGTTTGTCAGATCAAATCATCACTTAGAGAGACTTTTAGTTCTAATTCTGTCATTTGTTTTTCCTCTTTTGATTATTCTGTGAGTGAGTTTCCAAGGAAGAGCAAAGAAATAGCAAGCAGCAAGTGAATTTGGGGTTGAGATTACGCATAGGAGAGAGATAATACCTGATGTGGTTTAACTCTTTTTTTTTTTTGCTGTTGTTGGAGTTAGCGATAGTTAACGGCAAGTTAAGTGAAATTAGATAAAAAAAAATAAAAAATTGGTGGAAGAGTGATGTGTCAATAGTAAGGACCTTTAGATTAGATAGAGAGTTCAGATTTTATGAAATTGAAATAAATTCACACCATCCTCACTTCAGAGGAGCCTAATCCCTTCTGGACAATCTGGTGGTTTATTATGTTTATAGAATTTTAATACTGTAAAGTTAGATGTCATTGATAGACACAGTAGATTTTTACATTGCAAAATATTTGATCCAAGTAGAAATACTTGCTGTTACTTAACCTGCTTATTTGTTTAGATCATCCTGATTTTTTAAAACTTACTAATATTGTCTGGTCCTGTAATGTAGACCCTAACCCCATTAAAATTTTTGTGGCAATTACAGGTGCTTTCTCTCACCGTGTCTCCTATTGGAGCAAGGAAATCTATGGAAATCTGTTCAGGAACCTGGCCAATCTGCAAAATGACCTTAGCTCCGGGACCGGTTACAATAAATGAGATTCAGGGTGCTATCAACTCTATTGGGGGCCTTAAAGCTCCGGGACCTGATGGCATCCATGCCGTCTTCTACCAAAAGTATTGGGAAGTGGTCAAGGACAATATAAGTATTGTTGTTTCTGACTTTTTTACAAATACTGCCTCCTTAAAGCTTTTAAACCATACAAACATTTCTCTGATCCCAAAAGTAGATAATCCTGAGATTGTTAGCCATTTCCGGCCCATTAGTCTATGCAACGTTTCGTACAAAATTATCTCTAAAATTCTTGTTGCTAGACTTAAACCGTTGTTGGCAAAATGCATTTCTGGAAACCAGGGAGCCTTTGCTCCTGGGAAGTCTATTATTGACAACATTTTAATAGCTTCTGAAGTTTTTCTCTACTTTCAACTGGAAAAAAGCTAACTCTAGGTCAATGGCTATCAAGCTTGACCTAGAGAAAGCCTATGATTACTTAGACTGGAACTGTATTAGAATCTGTTTGACTAGGTTTGAGTTCTTTGATAATTGGATCTCTCTGGTACGTTATGATTAATTACTTTCCACATTTCTTCGATCACTTTTTCAATACTGATTAATGGTAAGGAGGAATGCTCTTTTGCCTTGACAAGAGGCATTAATCAAGGAGATCCTTTATCTCCTTATATTTTCATTATGTGCATGGAACCTTTCATCAGGAATCTGAATGCTTTAGCTGATAAGTCAATGCAAGAATCATATTAGTCTATTATCATCCCTTAAAGGATATAGAATATCTAATCTTGTGTTTGCTGATGATTGTTTGATTTTTGCTGGGGCTTCCAACAAAGCTGTAGGTAATCTAAGTCGATTTCTTTGCAAGTTTGCTGAGGCCTCTGGTCAGAAGATTAATTTATATAAGTCCTCTGTCTTCTTCTCAAATGGAATTTCAAATTTGTGCAAAACAGATATTACAAATAGACTTGGTATTCAACATAGAAATACAATAGGCAAGTATCTTGGTATTCACAATATTGTCTTTTGGAAAGACCCCCTAAATGCTAAGGAGCTGCTGTTGAAGATTTCAAATAAGTTAAATGGCTGGAAGAGGAATACTCTTTATAGAGCTGGCAAGATGACTCTTATAAAATCTAGTCTTTCTGGTTTACCGAACCATACTTTGTCCTGTTTTAAGTGCCATAGTAGGATTACTAATCTCATAGGGCATAGATATAGTCTCGGGATTTCTTTTGGGGTAAAGATTGCCATAACCCCCCACCCGGTTGCCTAGAAACAGGTTTGTTTACCTAAATCAGTTGGTGCTTTGGGTATACGGCTTGCAGCTCATTTCAATCGAGCTGCTTTGGCTAAGTTTGGTTGGAAGATCATTACTGATCAAGATAATTGGTGGGTGGACATTGTCCAAAGAAAGTATCTTAGAAAACATTCTTCCTTCGATACTAAGGCTCATAGTCATCATTCTATGGCCTGGAAAGGGATCCTCCAAAGTAGGGATATCCTGCTTCAAGGCATGAGATGGATTGTAGGTGATGGGAAACACATCAAATTCTGGACGTTTAACTGGGCCTTTCAGTTTCCGATCTGAAAGCTTATTTCCATGAGCAGAACAAGTGATAGTTATTGACGAAAATGTGTGTGATTATTTGATAAATGGTTGCTAGAACTAGGATAAACTTTCTCAAAAACTAGAATATGATATTGTGAAGGTAATTTTAAGCATCCCTATTCCTACTTTTCATACTGCTGATGAATTTATTTGGGGTCCTTCCCCCAATGGTATTTTTTTCGTTAAATCTGCTACTTGGATTCATACCGACTCTTTTCAACCCCATGTCAGGAGTAATATCCTGAATGAAATTTGGAAGTTAAGCATCCCACCTAAGGCCAAGATCTTTGCTTGGTTATTAACTAGAGGAAGATTAAAAACCAAGATAAGAATTGCCAGATTTTGTTCAAATAATGATACTCTTTGTCAACTTTGTGGTCAAGGGGATGAAGACTTAAACCATCTCTTCTTCTCTTGTCCCTTTGCCACCAGAGTCTGGAATGCTGCAAGTGTCAACCTGTATCACTTTGATACTTTTGATAATTGGTTTCTTTCCTAGTTCAGGAAGGGCTATGTTAAGCCGAAAACAGAAAACCTTGTCATGCTTTGCTGGAAGATTTGGGAAGCTCGGAATAACTTTATTTTTCGACAGACAACATGATACGTCCCGTATCTCGATTTACCGGTTTATTAGTCATTTGGACGGTACGTAAACGACAGTTAGTTGGGTAAAGCTATGGTATGTTAACATTTCTCATACATCAACTATTTTTACCACTTTAAGGACTCATGTTACCACTTTGAGGACTAATATTACTATTTTGAGGACTCATATGGTAAACTAAGAAAATTTACCACTTTAAGGACTCATGTTACCACTTTGAGGACTCATGTTACCACTTTGAGGACTAATATTACTATTTTGAGGACTCATGTGGTAACTAAGAAAATTTACCACTTTAAGGACTCATGTTACCACTTTGAGGACTAATATTACTATTTTAAGGACTCATTTTACCACTTTTAAGGCAATTGTATGCATGTCATACGTTAACACATTGTAGAATTTTCCCAGTTACTTTAACTTCATTTTGAAACTTTTAGGGGCACTAAAAACTTGTCTTTTTGTTTTGTTCATTATTTGAGAAAATTTCCTTTATCAAAGTTTTAGAGGACGTTAAACCGAGTCCATGGACACGTGGCACACTTAAATTGGAGTTCGTATGTGAAAGTTATGATCAGAAAACTAAAGTTACTGTTTATGATAATTTTTCTATAAAAGGAGGAGTTACTGTGGTAAGTTTCCATTTTCGGAAACTTACCCCCACTGATTCTCTCTCTCTCTCTCTCTCTCTCTCTCTCTCTCTCTCTCTCTCTCTCTCTCTCTCTCTCTCTCTCTCTCTCTCTCTCTCTCTCTCTCTCTCTCTCTCTCTCTCTCTCTCTCTCTCTCTCTCTCTCTCCCCCTCTCCCTCTCCCTCTCCCCCCCCACCCCCGTTATCTTCTTCTGGTGATTTCTCTTCCATTCAGAGACGGATTTTGACGCCACATGTACCGTTGGAAAGCTCTCGCCGTCCTCTTGAATTCTAGGTGGCTTGGTGGCTAGTTTGAATCGTGGAAGGTGTAGTAAGGAGAAGAAGAACACAACATCGTCGTTTTTCGGGTTTTGTTCGGAACTTGAGTTTCCAACCACCTCCGGCAGAATTTCTTGTTGGGTCTTGGAGCTCTTGGAATGTACATCAATCTATCAAAGTCTCTTGGTCCAATTTGAAGTGTGCAGCATGAATCGAAAGATTGAAGATCTAGGGTTTCAAATTTCCTATTTGGTTTCGTGGTAAATTCCGGACTTTCGGCTTCAAATTGGACTTTGTTGAAGTTATGAAAGTTGTTGGGCTTGATGAGAGGAAGATTTTGGCATAGGTGTTGATACCTGGTTCGCGGGTTAGCCGCTGACGCGCTGCCACTGTTGGTGGCGCCTGGTGGCACGTAGGGACCGATTATGGCCTCCTAAATTTGCTGGTTGCATTCCTTGTAACTTGTGGAGGTTTGCTATTGATTGTGATTTTCCGAAGTGTGGAGTTTGGGTTGTCGATTTATGGGGATCCGACCGTTGGATCGACCCCATGTTTCGATCGGTTGTTATAATGAAGTTTGAGCC
This sequence comes from Rosa rugosa, assembly GCF_958449725.1. NCBI lineage: Eukaryota > Viridiplantae > Streptophyta > Magnoliopsida > Rosales > Rosaceae > Rosa > Rosa rugosa. Next base: position 18,343,342 of record NC_084823.1, read on the forward strand.
ATTCTGACATGATTTCGAGCTTCTGATGAATTATAGATTTTAGGGTTTCGATTTTGTTATCGTCAATTTAATTTTGATTATTGAGAAACAGTTACTTATAATATCATGTATAGATCGAGTTCGAGGAAGAAATCATTGGACGGCGTTGTAGTCGCAAATCTATGCGTGGACATTTTCTTTTAAATTAATTGTGCATGCAGTATTTATTTTATTTTATTATTTTTCAATTAATATTATGAGTTTATTATATCCGAGATCATATGATATATATGATTTATCGGCAATGAATATATTTTGAGTTGTGGAGGATTTACAGAGTTTTGCTAATATATGGTTTTATTGGTTTATTGTTGATTTCTATCGAGATTTTGAATACGGAGTCATTGAGAAGAAAAATGGAGATCTAAATAGTATGAGTATGATCGATTTCTTGAGATTTCACGAATTATGCTTTCGACGATTTACTAATGAGTTTGAGTTCAGAGTATTTAATTGAGGAGGTAAATATGATAGCGCATGCATGCATTACCTGGTCGGCAATCCCCTCTAGGTAATAGTCTGGTCAGCAGTACCCTCCAGAATATTTTGGTCGGCAGTCCCCTCCAGATGGCATGAGATAGTTAGTCGGCAGTACCCTCTAACTATCTATGGTTAATTGGCAATACCCTCTAACCATAAACTCCTCGTACGGTCAGCAGTACCCTCCAGGTGGCTTGAAATGACTAGTCAACAGTTCCCTCTAGCCATCGCATATTTTGAGACATGAGTAAATTTTAATGAGATTTCTGAGACTTATAAAGTGATTTGAGATATTTCTTTATAAGAGGTTTCGAAAGGATCTTGAGATGAGATTTACATAATGATTTTGAGGTACATATGATATGATATTTATAAGAAATTTCGAGATGGTTTACGAGATATTTTACAATACGTGATTGAGAACGCCTCCGCCAGTACTTTCAGGCCCACACAATTCTTGTCTTAACAAACCAACCGCTGAGGCAGGTAATGCAGAACCCTGAGCACTCTGGGTGCCTCAGCAAGTGGGCCATCGAGCTCAGCGAGTTCCACATCGACTACAAACCAAGAACTGCCATGAAGGGCCAGGCGGTGGCGGACTTCATCGCTGAGCTCACCGAGCGTCAGGTGGAACCCAACATAGGGGCAGAGCCTAGCACGGAAGTGATAACTGCTGAAGAACCAGCACCCCAGCAATCAGAATGGAACCTACACGTGGACGGCTCCGCTTGTGCCAAGGCTACCGGCGCCGAAGTCATCTTGACAGGGCCAGGGGGACTGAACGTGGAATACGCTTTAAAGTTCAATTTCAAAGCCTCAAACAATATGGCGGAGTATGAAGCGCTCATTGCCGGCTTACTCCTCGCCATCGACTCAGGAGCTGACAGTGTCAACATATTCAGGGACTCCCAGCTTGTCGTTAACCAGGTCAATGACAGTTTTCAGGCCAAGGACCAGCAGTTGGCGGCATACTTGGGGTACGTCAAGGCGCTCCTAAAAAAAATTCAAGTTTCACACCATCACTCAGATCCCCAGGGAAAAGAACGCCAAGGCTGATTCACTAGCAAGGCTAGCAACAACCCAGACACACCAAAGCCCAGCGGACACAAGGGTGGAGTGTCTTGACAAGCCAAGCATCACAAAAACCCTAGCGGAGATCTTCAACATTGAGGTTAACCCTAGTTGGATGGACGAAATCATCGAATACAAGCGCAATGGGACACTGCCAGAGGACAAAGTCGAAGCGCGATAGCTCAAGCGGAGAGTAACCCGCTACAACATCCATAATGGCAAGCTTTACCGCCAGGGATTCACCCACCCCAACCTTCGGTGTCTAACCCCAGAGGAGGGAAAAGTCGTTCTGGCAATGATACACGGCGGGGAATGTGGAAACCACTCGGGCGCCAGATCCTTGGCCAATCGCACAATGCGGCAAGGCTACTTTTGGCCTACGCTCGGTGACGATGCCAGGAGGGTATCCAAAAATGTCAACAATATGCTGATCTCCCTCACGCTCCGGCGGAACCACTGTCGATCATCATTGGCCATGGATTCACTCAACTTGGGGCCTGGACCTGATGGGAAAATTCCAAACCACCAAAAGCCAGTTCAAGTACATCATTGTTGCCATCGACTACAACAGCAAATGGATAGAGGCGGAGCCACTGACGGCAATAACTACCGCCAAGGGAAGTCACTTCCTATGGAAGAACATTTATTGCCGCTATGGTGTTCCCCACACAATCATCACGAACAACGGCACACAGTTCAACAATAAGGAACTCATATCCTTCACCGCTAACCTGGGCACCAAGATGAGTTTTGCATCTGTCGGTCACCCCCAAACCAACGGCCAAGTCGAAGCAGCAAACAAGATAATCAAGAAGCTGCTAAAAAAGAAGCTGCTAAAAAAGAAGCTCGACGACCCCAAGGGTTTATAGGCGGAGAAGCTTCCGGAACTTCTTTGGGCCATCAGGACTACCCCAACTTCCGCCACTGGTGAAACACCATTTTACATGATGTTCGGAACTGAAGCCGTCCTACCCATTGAGGTAACTCAACCTACCGCTAGGGTGGAAGGCTACTGCCCTGAGACCAACGGCGAGGGCGTCAACCTCGACAGGGACCTCCTAGAGGAGAAACGACACAATGCCCATTTGCACAATTTGCAAAACAAGCAACGGGTATCACGTTTCTACAACGCCAGGGTCAAGGCCCGGAACCTCCAACTGGGGGACTGGGTAATGAAGGAAGTCATTCCACCGCCAACGACACTCCACCCAACTTGGGAAGGTCCATACAAAATTGTGGAAGTCGTTAGCCCCGGCACCTTCTACTTAATGGACAAGGATGGCGTCATAACGACCCACCCTTGGAATACTGAGCACCTTCGGTATTACTACAAATAGCCATACCGCTACCCTAGAGCATCTTGGCTTAGCTAAATTTTTGACTCAATATTTAGCTAAGGGAAGCTACCCAACGGGTACAACCCCGCTTTTTGTAAACGCTGACATATCAACTATCAATGAAACGAGGAATTATTCAAACCATTGTCGCCAAGTCCAAGCACAAGAATCAACTGGCAACGCCAATAATATTTGGCGGATTACGTCCGCTACATCGTGCACTTGGAACAATTTTAATCCCTTTAATGTTTCATTGAGTCACAAAACAGCAGTCAAAACTCTAGCGGTTCATAAATATTCAAACAATGCAATCAGCAAACGCATCCACACTTGGAAAAATTTCACAAACAAAATACCAATTATATTATATTGGGGGTTGGGAATCCCCGCCCAAGGATCGTCACAGTACAAAAAGCCCTAGCGGCACTAACAAAAAAAAAATGGCGTCAACGGCACTACATAAGGCCATGAAGATCTTCACGGATTCTGAGCAGCGGCGACATCCTCGCCCTTCGGTGGCTGTTGCTCGGCCAGGCGGCTCGTCTGATCGGACCCACGAGCGGTAGGGCTTGGCGTTATAATTGTACCATCCGCTCGAGTGTGGGCGGCAAGGAAGTCAGCACGAGAAGCCTCAGACTGAGTAGGAGGTGGGGTCCGCTGAGAGTCATCCGCTGGACGCACACCGCTCTCTCCTCTACCTGAGTGGGCGCCCTCAGCCTGAACGGGAACCGCACCCTTCGCGGGCGGTGCGTTCTGACCTGATGGCCCGGCGGGCTGGGACGCCTTCACCCAATCGATAGCGCCCTTTTGGTTCAGCGGTTCCACGTAGGCAACGGCACCGGCCTTCGCCGCCTCTGTCAGCGCTTTCTTATACTCCGCCGACTGCTTGAACGCCTCCACGGAGGCGGCGGCCGCACGATCTCCCTCAGCTCCCAGACGAGCAACCTCGCCCTCCAACCTCTTCACCTCAGTGGACCTGGCAGTAAACTCCCGCTGAAGGATCTCAACTTTCTTATCCTTAGCCACCACTCGATCCTGCAGTAAGGATATGTCCTGCTCTAGCTTGGAGACGTGGTTATTCCGCTCCAGGTCCCACTCAATGGCGACGGCCAGCTTGCCGCGGGCATCGGCAGCATCACAATCTGCCTTGGTCAGGCGCCGCTCCACATCCGCCAACCTGTCTTTGGCCTCCCCCAGCTCCCTCTGGAGACCCTTGATCTCCTCCCTAAGCTGCCGCTCAACCCGGGGTTGTTTCGACGCCGCCATGAACATCTCGTGCAGCCCAACAGAAAGATGCCCAAAGGCTGAGCTGAAGGGCGATTGGTCAACGGAGGCTGAGCGCACAATCCCCTCTAGGCTGCCAAACCCGAGCCTCTCACAGAGGTGGTAAAGAAATTCCCGCTCATGTTCAGTCAGGAACTCTGCGTACGCGGCAAACGAGTCCAGGTCGCTCGCTGGCACCTCCTTGTCGGCAACCACGGGCACCTTGGGCGGAGCCTGTCTTGCCCTCTTCTATTGGCGGGCCCCGATGGTCTCCACGTCATCCGCTTCCTCCTCTCCATCGGAGTCATTTTGGTGACACCTCCTTTGAAGCACCACCCGGGTGGATCCGGCGGGTGCAGCCCTCGATCCCTTCAGCGGCTCCAGCCCCGCAATAGTAATTGTTTCCGCCGGCGACACAGTTTTCTCCTTCTGCACCCCACGCCGGTTAGCGGATTGTCTATCTTTTTGCCGCATAGTGGCAGCAGAGGCCTTACTCCTGCCGACAGCCCCAGAACCCACGCCAGTTCCAGCCTGAACGACGGGCGACCCATCGGCGCCAAGGTTAGAGTGGTGTGGCATCGGTAGCACCACGGCAGCCTCAGACTGACTTAGCGCCAGTGTCTCGGGATCAAAGACGGTCTTCTGGGCCGCCAGCCCAGAGGCATACATGCTCTCTAGGAAGTTGTTGATCTCGGCGCGGTCCATGGCTTTCTCAAACGCCTCGCGGCTCGCTCTGTTTCCCGGCGGAAACTCTACAAAAAAAAATGAGTTAGCCTGACAAAAAAACAAACTAAGACACATCAGCGGAAGGTACTTACCAAGGGCTCGTGTCAACTGTTGATCGACCAACAGCTCCCACCCTGTCAGTAGGCGAAGATCTAGAAGGTTACGGTTCTGCCAACAGCCATAAATCCTTGCCACGCGGCACTCTTCTTCACGCGTTAAGTTATAGCGCAGCCCGCTACACAAAAAAAAAAAAGAGCCATTACAACAGAAGGAAATTATTATACAACAAAAAACCATGAGTAGCGGGGGCCAGCGACAACCTCGGATAGGTTGGAACTTCGACTTAATCCTAAATGTCGGCTCCCCCTCATTCGACCCCGCCTGATACTCCCATCCGGCGGTGGCAACACAGAAGGTCCCCCGCCAGGGTGACATGGAGTCCTTCAAATTCTCAATTAGCTTGGGCGCCCCCTGGCGGCGAGTCAGATTCCCTTGCCCACTGCATCCTTGGCGCTTCACGTAGACCAACTCGTAGAAGTGCAGCACCTCCTCCACGGTTGGACCCTCACAACCGGACAGGCGCCATAGCGAGTTGAGCGCCAACAGCAACCGCCACATGTTAGGACAAATTTGCCCAAAGGCGAGGCCAAACTCACAAACCAAAATCTGGAGGTTTGGCAGCAGCGGGAATGTCACTCCCTGGCAGAAGATCGCCTCGTGCACGGAGGCATGCCCCGCTGGCCGGAATGACGCTCTCTCATCTTTCAGCGGCGGTCGCAGCTTCACCACACCCGGCAAGCGGAACACCCGCTTCACACGGTTGACCGTAGCCACCGCCATCGGTCCCCCCGCCTCGTCAACCGCCATGCCATCGCCAAGAACCCACGCTGACTCAACCTCTTCCCCGCCAACCGCTCTCACCCTATCAGCGGAGCCGCTAGCGGCGCTATTACTTACCAGCCTCTCCTCCCGCCTTTTGCGAGCAGCGGCATCCTCTCTAGCCCTAGAGCTCTCAGGACGACCAGCACGACCCATGGCAACTTCCCAAGGTATGGTCTGTAGCGGCACGATGTCTAGCGGTTCGGACAGTGAGGTTCCTGCAAGGGCAGACGGACGCAACGAGTCAATAAACACCCTATCCGCCACGTCGAGCGACACGTCAGACCCGGAATCCTCACTGCTCGAGATCTCTACGACGCTAGCCATCCCAAACCCTAAAACCCAAACCAGTCAGTTCAGACAGGATCTAAACTATCCCTATGCCAGTTGCATCCAAGAACATCAAGAACAATTGCCCAGAAAATGCCAAAACAAGAACAAAACGCACCCATACACTCAACCCAGATTCGACCATCTAGCAAATCCCTAAGCCCCAACTCGCTATCAAACACCAAAACCCACCCCCAAAACTCAATTTACACCCTCAGAACATGCCGGAGAAGAACAGAGCACCCCAAATCAAAAACCCAGAAACTGACAGAAGCAAACACGCAGAAATCCAATAAAATAGGGATGAGATTCAGAATACCAACCTCAAAGATGAAAGCCTTGATACGATCGAGGGCGCTTGCCTTCACGGCAGGAGATCTTCGTGCTTCAAAGACCGATAACTTCACGGAATCGTAGCAATCTTCTTCTCGGAACGCAAGGAGAAGCTTGAAGACGACGATACTAGGTAAAAAGTACAAACTGTCAAACCCCCAGATTTCCCTCTCTTTTATGTCAACATCAAACTAATATAGGCCGTCCGCTGAGAAACGACATCACACCACAACAATACACGTGCCCCACAAACACACTTACTCTCCGGATTAACCGAGGCGACACCTCGGTTACAAAATCAATAATTACTCGCATTAATGGCGAGGTGACGGGCGTGCTGAAGAGACGTTATCACACACGCTAATCCAATACATGTTGGCCACGTGTCAAACACCGTCACACGAAGCGTCTGTGCAATGTAACCGTCGAAAAGGAAAATAGGCAATCATCGGGACGCTCAGCTAGACAGTCTCCGCTATGCGAAACTTCGCTAGCGGAACTTCTCCATTTCCATCTTGCAAGCAAGATAGTCTCCGCTAAGCGCAACTCCGCTAGCGGAACTTCTCCATTCCCATCTTGCAAGCGAGATAGTCTCCGCTACGTGCAACTCCGCTAGAGGAACTTCTCCCTTTCCATCTTGCAAGCGAGATACTCTCCGCTACGCGCAACTCCGCTAGCGGAATTTCTCCCTTTCCATCTTGCAAGCGAGATAGTCTCCGCAAAGCGCAACTCCGCTAGCGGAACTTCTCCCCTTCCATCTTGCAAGCGAGACAGTTGCCGCTACGTGCAACTCCGCTAGCAGAACTTCTCCCTTTCCATCTTGCAAGCAGATAGTCTCCGCTAAGCACAACTCCACTAGCGGAACTTCTCCCTTCCCATCTTGCAAGCTAGATAGTCTCCGCTACGCACAACTCCGCTAGCAGAACTTCTCCCTTTCCATCTTGCAAGCGAGATAGTCTTCGCAAAGCGCAACTCCGCTAGCGGAACTTCTCCCATTCTATCTTGCAAGCGAGATAGTCTCCGCTAAGCGAAACTCCACTGGCGGAAATTCTCCCTATAACTCGCAGATAAGGCCACCACCGCTAACCGTAACGCCATCCACCAGGCTACCGCCAACGGCGGGTCCTCACAACATTGCAAGTCACTTATCATCAGTGGAGGGACTTCCGCCAACGGCGATTCCCGAGGCAACGCCTCACTTTGACAACGACCGCAACGCGGCGTTGCAGTCAAAACATGGTCCTCCGGGACAGGTAGGGGGACGCATCAACAGAGTCTTCAACGGCCTTGATCAGGCATGTTGACCCCCGCCACTTGGGTATCAAAGATTGGGTTCGCTACCCAACACCCTCTGCTCAGCGCAGCTCCCCGCAACAAACAATACACCGGCCAAACGGAGGCCTATCTTAGCCGGGGAGTGGGGGACTCCCTGGGGGGCCTAGCAGGGGCCCACCCGAAAGGGTACAAAGCGTTCGTTCAGTAAGTCCATGGTTGACAACGCACTGACGCTAATTATGCTTTGCCAAGACTGGCGGAAGGAACGCTTCGAACCGCTAGGCAACTCCCCAACCAAGATTGCCCTCCTTGACTGGGGACTTGGGGGACTTGTACTTACATAGGCATTTGCAAGCATAATTAGCTATAATGAGCCACACTCATGCTACCTCCAGCGGTACCAACTCCCGCCAAAGGAGTGACCTACGGGTACACAGCCAAGCAGGCTACCGCCTGAGCCCCGGCTTACCCTCAGATCACCGCTGACGCGCCGCTCCAAGACAGCATCAGAAGCTCCAGAAGCTGGGGACTTAAGCATATCAGTCCCACATCGAAAACATGAAGAAGATCAGCTCCTTCTTCACCTATAAAAGGTTCTCTCTTCTCTCCTCATTAATTACGCATTCAATACTCACCTACTGTTACTTTGTCAACATAAATACATTGACTAACTTAGGCATTGGAGAAGAGAAGACCGCCCAACGCGGTCTCCCTCTGACACCCTCTGTATTTTACTTGACAGGTAGCGGAAGCCTTGAGAACACCACAAGTATCGGTCCGCCCATCGGACCAGCGTTAGCAAAGGTTTAGCTACCGCTGAACTTTAAACATTAACAACTGCATACTTGGTTTTTAAGAGAATAAATTGGGGAAGCATTAAGTTTTATTTATTTCTTTTGAATTACTTATTTCTTGTCCACTCACTCTAACGGTTTTCAATGCTTTTCCCTGGGCCCTTCGGTTTCAAATGCCTAGTTTGCACGCTAGATTAGTTGAGGTCGTGCGTACTTAGAGTTGAGGCATAACTGTCACTGCTTCCGTATTGTAGTATTTATCGATCCTTTACCTTTCTATTTTATTTTCTTATATACCTTGTATATTAGATTGCTCTGATAACCTAGTGGCTAAATGTTCTTAAGTTGAGACTTGTGTTTTGGTGGAGTTTGTTGTGAATCGGGAAGCAGGGTGGCTCAAGGAGAATAAGAATGGATTATTTAGAAGTGCAATTGTCTTTCTACAGGTTTTGGGTAGTCCATTTTTAGGGGAAGTTTCACCAAATTTTTTGTAGAATTTCTTCTAAGGTGGACCCCGCAAGGCCACTTCGGACGGGTCTTGTGTTAGTATAGAGTTGGCATTCTTTCTTTAACGAAACTCTACTCATTAAGAAGACCAAGTTTGAAGAAGCCCAAGTCATGAGTTTATTAAGCCCAAGTGTGATGAAGCCAAATCCCAAGACAAGATGAAGCCAAATCCCAAGACCATAATCACTTGTGGTTGTCTTGTTGTCGAAGACCAAGACCATGTTTGAAGATTAGTTTAATTGCAACTTGCTACCTCATCGTACCTTGCTGTCTTACTTCCCCATCTGAGCTTGCTGTCATGTCGAAACACCATACTTGAAGATAGAAGAAGTCTAAGCTCATGCATTGCATCCCCTTCACAAAGTCATGGGTTTTTCATGGGTTCCCTTCTTATGTCAGCCTTGATTAAGGAATTTAGGAGTTGGCTTCTAAATTTGGTTTTCCAAATTGAAATTTGGGGAATGGGTTTACATGTGCAATATGAAATTAAGGGTATGGCTTTACCTACTCCAATTGAGCTTAAGGGTTTGTTGTGTGAACTGATTTTCTTCCTCCTATATATATTTGGATACTCTGTTCATTCTCGGGTATTGAAAATACTTTTGGTTTTCAGTCCCTTTGTTTATCAAGAGTTTATCTCTTTGGTTTTCTACTTTTCAAAGTGTCTTGTTCCATGTTGAAAACAATTAGAGAAAACACAAAATGATTCACGCATTCACTTTCATCTCTTGCATCCCATGAGGTCATTTGGGTAGTGCAAGCTTCAAAGGTGAAATCTCCAAGAAGAACTTGCTGCGTTCATAGCTGAAATTTCTGAGTTGTTCACTTGTGTAAACAATTAGCAAGAAGTGATTACAACAGTCTAGTGGTTAGTCTAGAAGGGTTGCCGCAGTCAGTGCAATTTAAGTGTTGTAAACTTGTAATTTGTTTTTTCATAGTGATTTGGTTTTGGTTTTGGTCTTTCAAGAGTTAAAGGCCACACGGATGTTTTCCCTCGATAGGGTGTTTACTGCATTAACAAAAACTTGTGTTCTTTAATGATTTAGTTGGTTTGGTTGTTGTTACTTTCATTCTGTTCAATACCAGTATCAAGATTGAAACTCTATTTGCAATCCCTGAGAAATTAAACCTTGAACGGAAAAATTAGTTGTGAGCCTATTCACCCCTCCCTCTAGGCTCCTTCTAGGATCTTCATCTTGTCACAACAACTTCCCCAAAAATGGTTGTTCATGCTGCTGCCACTTTGGAAATTGAGTACAGATCCCACAATCCTGCAAATTGTCATAAAGCCCCAGTTCAGTATGGAACGATCAGATGGAGCCCCCCGCCACTAGGGATTGTCAAAATAAATTTCGATGGCTCAGTTCTGGACAACAAAAAGGCTACCGCTGGTTTTGTATTTAGAGATCACAACACAAATCCCATTTTTGCTGGCTCCAGATCGATTGGTCTCTCTTCTGTCCTCAATTCCAAGAAAATCATTGTTGAAGGGGACTCAAAGTTGATCGTGGATGCTATCAACAACAAATGCACCACTCCTTGGCGTCTCAGGAAGGACATCAGATTCCTAGCCAACCAATTTGAAGAAGTCTCTTTCATTCACATCCCCCGTGAAGGCAACTTTGTCGCAGATGCAATTGCTAATTATAGCCATTCCACATCAAACCCGACGACTTGGAAGAAGAAGCTCCCGCTTTTAGCTCTCGCAGCGTTTAATTTTGATTATTTTAGGTCTAATTGTATTAGAGGTTTCGTTTTGTAATTTTCTTTTTGCTCCTGAAAAAAAAAAAAATTAATCTTGCACTATGGCACTTTTCCTTAAGTTAATTATTACCATAGCAAGAGATTAAAGTTCCAATCATTTTGGGTTTGATAACTCATTATCTTAAATCCATGTACTACAACTTGACTGTGGCACTTAGGATGTCCCTTATGAGAAATATAGTATCGATAGAATTATAGTGTGATGCTGTCATTTATCAACTTGTCCCTTAAAGTTGTCCCTTATATACGTGAGCAACAAGACTGTATATTCTGTTTGATTTGTACCGAACAATAGCAAAGTAGTGAATGTACAGTCTTGCTCAAGTAACGGTCGACAACTTTAAGTGACTGTAAGGAACTAATGCATCTCAACTGCATGTATTGAATTTAAAAGTTGAAATTGTAACAAGTCAAAACTGTGCATTTGTTTTCAACCGTTAGATTCACTTGTTCCTCACAGTCTCTTAAACACTTTCCCTTAAGTGAGCATGTCTCGCTGAATATAGTTAATATTGTGATTTAAGAAGAATTACATTGATAATAGATTTATTTTTTGTTATAGGACTAATTTTATATGATATTAATAATTTCATAGTAACAAAAACTTTTTTCTTTCAAAATATAACGTGTAGCTAATAATGCAAAAATAAACAAAAAGGTAGTAAAGGGTAAAATTCAACCACGGTCAACCTTAGTGATGCTTGCAGCAGTTGGAGGAGTGAGAGTTGGCTTTATACTGAGGTGAATTGGATCTTGGACTTGAAGAAACTAAATTTGGATAGTGTTGTGTCTAAAGAAGGAGTATGCTTGAGATTGAGAGAGGCTTGAGCTCCATGTCGACAAGTTAGGGCTTGAGAGAACCTCAAGAATATGATGAAGTGGTTCTCGGAGTTGGAAAATAATTGCCTCGAGCAATTTGCAGAGAAGCAATAGCAAGCCAACAAAGAAACAGAATACTCAAATTCAAATTGAATTAAAAAGTTCAAAAACTATAAGCTACTCAATTCAATCAATCGTTTTAAACATAAATCATATACATCAACAATCATAAAAAAAAAAAGCGGAACAATTGGATTACATGTCGAAAACAACTTTAAGAGATGAAATCAAACCTCGATGATGAAATTCAAATTTCAAACTCAGAGAAACGAACTTCAACAATCTAGAAAATCATCGATGGAAGAAATAAAATTGGGAAGCTAGCTAAGTTAGGGTAAAATAGAGAGAGAGAGAGAGAGAGAGAGAGAGAGAGAGAGAGAGAGAGAGAGAGAGAGAGAGAGAGAGAGAGAGAGAGAGAGAGAGAGAGAGAGAGAGAGAGAGAGAGAGAGAGAGAGAGAGAGAGAGAGAGAGAGAGAGAGCGCGGCCATCAAATTTGAATATAAAGCAGTATCAACTTCACTTCACTAAAAAGAGCAAAATTGTCACCTCTGAGAAAATGAATATCAGAATCGAACGAGTTTTGAGTCTAAAATGGCCTTACGAGCACAAAAAAATAACGCGGTTTAATGAATAATTAAAACCTTAGAATAACACTTGCGCATAATTTTCTATAAATAATACTTCAGCAATTTTGCTGTTAGACAGTAAATAGTAATTCTCTTATTAATATATTTATTTAAAAATAGGAGGCCTCCGAATTTCTTGGAGAGACCTCGGTTTACGAAACCTAGGTTTCGTGTTGCTGGCGGTGGTGAAGCTTCGCTTCCCAGACCAGGCAAGGCTGCGGCGCGCTCTCGGGTGCGACGACGGTGTGGCAGAGGTGCAGAGTTTTGGTCTGGATCTTGTCTGGTTCAGCGGCGGCGGCTTGGTTCCTGGCTTGCTCCAATCGGGTCTCTGGGTTGGTGTAGATCCGGATCTGAGCAGTCGATCGTGGTGTCTTCCGGTATAGGGCTCGTCGGATTCTGGGCATAACACAACGGCGGAGCTTTGTCTTTGCAGGCTCTATTGTATCTAGCAGCTGTGTTGCTTGGACGGGTTCGGGTCCTGCAAGAACAGTGGTTTTGACGTTGATTCTCGTCGGTGGATCCGGATCGTGAGCCGATCGTTCTGCAAGTCGAGCAGTCCTGGTTTTCCGGCTTGGGTTTGAAGCTTGAGGTCACCATGACCAGGCTCCGTCGCGGTCGACCGCCGGAGGGTTGGACGGCGGTAGGGGTGGGTTGGCTACTGGGGCTAGGGCTGCTGTCTTGGCTGCTCGGGTTTGGGCTTGGGCCATTGGGCCTGGGCTCAAACTTGGGTTGCTGGGCTATACCTAGGCCAACATTATGGGCTTAGGGTTTTTTTTTAAATGCCAGTCCTAATTCAGATCATGGTTCTTCGGAATTGGTAATTATCTTGCATTTGGACTGGAGGAAGCGGCTTATGGATGAGGAACTGACTCCTATTTGTTTGCTGGGAAGTGGCTCTCTGTTGGTACCGCAATTGCGCGCCTGGCTAATGGGGATGCTAGTCAATGATTTTGCCCTCGAAGACACGGAGTTGTTCTTTGTTTATGGGTCCGCTTCCAAAGCGGGCTCAAAATCGACTTGTAATGCGTTTACATTGCTTAGATAGGAGCGTGGTAGTTACCCCGCCATTTTTCTGTCTTTAAGTGTATGTTAGACTCTGGCTTTTTAGCTGGTCATCTAATGAAATGAACGTTTGTTTCAAAAAAAAAAAAAGTAATTCTCTTATTAGATTGTTTCTTTTGAAAAACAAAAGAATTGGCCTCATTTGTAATAAAAAAGTAATTCTCTTATTAGATTGTTTCTTTTGAAAAACAAAAGAATTGGCCTCATTTGTAATTTTCCTCCTTCGTTTGGTCTATTATGAAACTGAAGCAGCTTCAAATGTATATATGATGTTTGGACCCTGCCGCTGCTCTGAAGTTTAACCAAGAGACCCAGTTTTCCGACGACCACCTCGTCGCCGATGGAGGAGGCGCAAAAACCTAGTCTCGCGCTTCTCGGCGACTCAGAACAGCGAAAGCCACAAGCGCCGAAGCGGTTCGTCCGGAGCCAAATCCCGGACTCAATACTCCACGACCCGGCTCTCAACGCCGCCATAAGCCTCCTCCCCTCCAACTACCACTTCGAAGTCCACAAATGCGTCTGGCGCGTCCGCTCCACGAACGCCTCGCGCGTCGCTCTCCAGCTGCCGGAGGGCCTCCTGATGTACTCCCTCGTCCTCTCCGATATTCTCTCCACCTTCGGAGGCGCCTCCCAGTGCTTCGTTCTCGGCGACGCCACTTACGGCGCGTGCTGCGTCGACGACCTCGCCGCCAAGGCCCTCAACGCCGACCTCCTCATTCACTTCGGCCACAGCTGCCTCGTCCCCCTCCACGTCACCTCCATCCCCTGCCTCTACGTCTTCGTCGAAATCTCCATCGACGTCGGCCGGTTAATCCAGACCGTCCATCTCAACCTCCAAAACCCTCTCCCTAAAACCCTAGTCCTCGCCGGAACAATCCAGTTCGCTTCGGCGATTCGAGCGGCCAAACCCGAGCTTGAAGCCCGGGGTTTCAAGGTCTTGGTCCCACAGTCTAAGCCCTTGTCCGCCGGCGAGGTTTTGGGGTGTACAGCCCCGAAAATCTCACGAAACCACGGCGGTGAGGACGGTGGTGACACTGTACTGGTGTTCGTGGCCGACGGCCGGTTTCATCTGGAAGCTTTTATGATAGCAAATCCAGGGGTTAAGGCGTTTCGGTACGATCCTTATATGGGGAAGCTGTTTTTGGAGGAATATGATCACAAAGGGATGAGGGAGTCGAGAAAAAGCGCAGTGTTGAGAGCCAAAGAGGCCTCCAATTGGGGCATTGTGCTTGGGACTTTAGGAAGGCAAGGGAATCCGAGGATTCTACAGAGATTGGAGAAGAAGATGAGGGAGAAGGGGTTTGATTATACTGTGGTGTTAATGTCGGAGATTAGTCCGGCGAGAATTGCTTTGTTTGAGGACTCTGTGGATGCTTGGATACAGATTGCTTGTCCTCGACTGTCCATTGATTGGGGGGATGCATTTACAAAGCCCCTTTTGAATCCTTTCGAGACTGACATTGCTCTCGGCTTCATTCCTGGTTGGTGGGAGAGGAATAAGAAAAGTGATTCGGGGTGCTGTGCTTGTGGTAATGGCAATGGGACTGCTGAAGACCTTGTAGGGGACTATCCCATGGATTACTATGCTGCGGATGGAGGGGAGTGGAACTCCTCTTATGTCAACAAGCCGACACGCCCTGTTCGCAGGGATTCCGCATTGGCAACTGCCAACATTGAATAGGTTAGCTTTGCTACACACACACACACACACTAGATAGTTAGTCTAGTTTTCAATCTCCATTGGTCAATTCCCTGTTACAAATTTAAATACAGCTTGTTTGAAGTTGCTAAAGTTTATTGTTTTACTCTTAATGTTTAGTGCTTTACGTAGACTCTATTGTTTGTTTGACCTAGAATTGATCACATATGAGCTTTGTTTTTTGAATTTTTTTTTCACTGCATTCAACAGTAATTATAGGGAAGCATAAAACTAAGAACTCTCAAACTTCAAATTTAACTTGGTGCGGTTTTCATTTTGTTTGCATTTAGTCTGATATCCAACCTTGCCTTCAGCAACAGGCTTTTCCTTGGTGTTAGCCTGTAGTTCCTTGCACGTCTGGATAGATATTGTGAATGCAAGTCTGGCAGGAAGGCCTTAGGCCTGTATTTAGTTGATAAAAGGAAAGAATTAGGAGCACATGCGTACCTATTTCTCATGTGTTTATCAACATTAGGCTTGGGGATATATAAACTTGTAAAAATGAGAAATGCGGCAATTCATTGTTCCATGAGTTAGCCTGAAAGAAAGTTACTAGTAGTTATAAGATTTCAGAAACTGCTAACTGGTCTCCTAGGAAAATTTAGGCTTTGAAGGTAACAGGGTAGATCATAGTAGTTCGTTGATTATGTGGGAGTGTCTCCTTGGAATGGGTGTGGTTGTGCTAATGGCAATGAGACTGCTGAAGACCTTGTAGGTGATTATCCCTTACTACGCTCTGGATGGGGAGAAATGGAACTCCTGTTATGCCAGCAAACCAACATGCTCTCTTCGAATGTATTCAGGATACTGCCACCACAGATTAGGTATGATTTGCATCTTGGAGAGAAAGTTAGTTTTGTATTCCATCTCTGTTGGTTCCCTCCTTGAGTTAGAAACTCACAGTCAATTTGAAGTTGTTAAATTTCATTATTTATTGTGCTTTTACCTAGAATTGAGAGCAAGTGAACTTTGTTTATGAAAAAGTTAAGTGCATCACAACATTAATTGATCAATCTCATACTTGCGAAGCATAAGCCTAAGCAACTCCTGAACTTCTAACTATAGTTCTTGTTTACTTTGCAGTTAGCCTGCCTGATATAATTCACATCCTATACTTGGACAACTGAAACAGTTAAAGTGCTGTCCTTTGGTATTTATCTGTAGCTGTCGCCCTTCTCAGGATAGAGAAGTTATTGTGAAAATATCAACTCTCGTAGGAAGGTCTTAGGTTGTATTTAGTTGACAAACTAAAAGAAGAAAGGGATCATGCTTCTTTGATGCCCATGTGATTTCCAATATGCTTCATTGACATTTAAACTTGTAGACGCTTAATTGTAGAAACAAGACATGTGACATGTCATGGTTTCTTGAGTTAGCATGAAAGCGCCAATTCAGGTTTCTTGAGTTAGCATAAAAGTGCCAATTCATTGTTCTTTGAGTTAGCATGAGAGTCGGTGATATCCTGATCCTGTAAGAGTTTTAGGAGTCCAGCAAAGCTAACTGGTCTCTGGGGAAAGTTTGGGTATTAAAGGTAATAGGGTAGATGATAACCATAGAACATATTGGTCTGTGGGAGCCAGAGATTGACTATATGATTTGAGAATGTGGGAGTGCTTCCTTGTAGTGTATGAAATTGATAGTCTGGGATAAATTAAACTTTAATGAAATGAATGAAGTGCAGCTACAAGGATTTTGGTGGAAACTACAAACCAATCTAAACATTGTGAAATAAAGAAGGGAGATAGCAGTGTCTCTGGTAGCAAATAAGAGAAGGAGAAAATAGCTCACATGCACCTCGACATATATTTTTTTTGCTGTATTGGTGTTGGTCAATAAATATAATATATGTACAGCTTCTTATGTTTACACGAACACTTTTTTTGGTATTTTTGATGTTATCAATTTTTATCCACTAAGAGGGTGCTACAGTGCATACTTTATAGCTTCTTAAGTTTAACATGATGGTGTTTCCATAAACTCAAGCTTCGTTAGCACAAGCTTCCAGTCAATTATTTTCATCACTTAGGACTTAGGGATGGGACTTGTATTTTATGACTACACCACAGTCTAGTGGTGACAGTAATGATTTGGAACAGTTACGTTGGTCACCTTGTTCCATTGATTAACACAACTTGGTTATTAAACTTGCATGTGCCTTGTGTCATGTTATCCGTATCATACTGAATGGCACCCCTAGTTTGCATAACCTGAGGACAAGGCCACCCATATAATTAGTTTATCGAATTCAACTACACCGGATGCATTGACACTTTAGAAAAGGAACCATCAAATACATTGACATTTTGAAATCAGACTTTTATCATCAATTTCTTAGCACTTGAAATCAGACTTTTATCATCAATTTCTTAGCACCCCTTATTTAAAATGGAACAGGTGTTAAACTAGTTGACACAAGTCACACAACACCTTATTTGTATGTTTCGAAATACAGAGATTTCTGTGCATTGCTGTAGCTACTTTATATTTCTTACTTTTGGAATGTACTCCATTAACAATCTTCTATGTGAAATTGGTAGGATGAGCCTATTACTAGTTGAAACTTGTATAAGATGTTACCTTGAAATACCTTCTTCCACAGCGTATGATGGTTATTTTGTTTGTCATTACATTAATGCTAAGCCTGTGCAGATGTATTTGTAATATTCATACATCTGTGTTCAAGTTTTAGTTCCGGCTTTTATGGATGTTAGCACCTATTCATCTTTTAGCATTACTAGGAAACTGATTATGTATTTTGTGCACTTTCCAACAGAATAGTGTGAGCTGATTCTGCCAAGCTTATCCAGTCAGGGACTAAGTTTCTTGGACTCGTTATAGCTATTTAAGATGACCAGAAACAATTTTCCAACTGCAGAGAAAAGTTAAGCCTGATATCTGCCTTGATTTCTTGAATATCAGTTTCCAGATAATTACCAAAACTTCAAGGACTGTTTTTCATTTTTTGGTAATTATAGTGCAAATAGTTCAGAGAGATATGAGGTTCCAATAGGCCCAAGATAGTTAAAATCGGTTTGTTTCCATTTTCTACAAGCAATGCCACAAATGACACCAAAAAGTTTTGCTCTCAGTTTTGTATAACCGGCGCATCACATGGCTATTCTGATGTGATGAGTTGAACCAATGTAATATCTCATGACATGTATTTGTAGCAAATCTTTTCTCTTTGCAATTGCCATCTCCACCAGCAACTTATTAAATTCCTCACACTGTTCCACTGTTCCAGATGGTGAGCTTGAGAAAGATGTAATGTGAAGTTGAAGAAAATTGCTTGACAGTCATCTTCCTTTCCTGCTTGGAAATTGTTGTTTATATCAATTCTATTTTTCTGGTAATCGTCTCTGTTGTCATATTTACCCAGTTACGGTTTTGCTTGATTCTCATTTATATCTCGCTTGGGACATACTGAAAGAGTTGCCATCTTAAGCAACTCTATTCGAGTATACTCTATTTTCAGTTAGCAAGGTCAATAATTCAAGATTCAAGATTCAAAACCAAGAGTAGAAATGTTCTAGGAGGCCAAAAGGTACCATCTACGGAAAGACCCGTAATCGTTTGAAAAACATAAGAACACAAGTTGAACCTCCAAAAGCTCAAATACAAGTTAGATAACTATGTTGAGTAGGAATGTGAAGATATTTCCACAATTGCGCATGGTTTTTTTTTGGCTAGAAACAAATTAATAAAAACCAACAGAACAAGAATGCAAAAGTAACTAACCCCATCTAAACCAACAGGAACAAGCTTCTTTTTTTTTTTTTTTGGCAGAGGAACAGGAACAAGCTTCTGGAACATGTAAAGAATTTGATTCCATGATAAGAGATGAGAGATTAAGAGAAGTTGCCACTTGGTTGGATTCCAAGGTTCACTGTTGGTAGTGGAGCAGCTGTAAAGACTAAAGAGTGCAAAGAAGAACAATATATATGGATTTTTTGCACTCATCAATATCTAGTCATAATGAACGAGACTCATCAAAGTCAAACAATGAATCAAAGAAAGCACAGTGGTACCTCTTCCAGCCGTCGTTACCTTCTAGATCACGAGGTAGGTCATCGTCAATTGATGGCAGACTACTTCAATCCTGGTTGTTTGTATCCCCTAGAAAAGTTTCGTAGAAAATTCCGAATGAGACGCTCTCTCTTTGATTGCATTCTCGAAGAGGTAACTAGTGCTAACAATTACTTTCAACAACTCCTCATCAAAAGGTTACCGTAGAAATGAGGATGTTGGTGTATGGCAATGCTATTGACACGCTTGATGAATACCTTTGAATGGGAGAGAGCACTTCAAGGGAGTGTTTGAAGAAATTCTGTGTCATGCGCATCTACGAAGCAGGATTTCTTAGAAAACCAACACAAGAGGACATTGACAGGCTCCTACAAAAAGGTGAGTCTCGTGGCTTTCCTGGTATGCTTGGTTCATTAGATTGTATGCATTGGGAATGGAAAAATTGTCCTAGTGGTTGGCAAGGACAATTTGTTGGCCATTACCACCATCCAACTATTGTCCTCGAGGCAGTAGCCTCATATGACACTTGGATTTGGCATGCATTCTTTGGAATACCTGGTTCCCACAATGATATATCTGTCCTGGATTGCTCTCATTTGTTTGATGAACTTGCTGAAGGTCATGGTCCTACTGTTAACTATTTTCTTAATCAAAAGCCACATACAATCAGATATTATCTTACAGATGGTATACATCCCTCATGGGGTACAATTGTGAAATCAATATCTCGGCCTCAAATTAGAAAGCTCAAGTACTTTGCTACTAAACAAGAAAAATATCGCAAGGATGTGGAGAGAGCTTTTGGGGTTCTCTAAGCTCAATTTGCTATTATAAAGGGGCTGCTCGAACTTGGCAGTTAGATTTTCTTGGCAAGATAATGAAGACGCAACATGATTGTTGAAGATGAACATTCATCAGAGGAAGTATCATTACGTGATATGCCCGAAAATAGTACGAGAAGGAATGAAGAAGATGAGTACAAATCTCTACCCGATGCTAAAGATATACATCGACTTCCAGCGGACTTAGATGTTTTCTTGGCTCGTTGCACGAGATTAGGAGTAGCCGACACCATGACGAACTCAAACAAGATCTTATTGATCATTTATGGAATCTTAGGGGCAGTCGGCCTTAAGCAGTTCTCATTTTTTTAAGTGTGTTATTGTTTCTATTGTCTTAGTTGTGTTATGTTTCTTTAAATAAAATAGGCGCCAGGACGGCCTCCTAGCTTCGAGCGGGTTTCGGTCCTCATTTTAATTATATTGTAATGAATAAATTTTAATGAATTCCATGTTTAATATTTGATGATTAACTTTTTATTTATACTAATTTGTTAGGCATTTTTCTATCTTAATTTAAGAGATATATATATATATATATATATATATATATATATATATATATATATATATATATATATATATATATTATTTGTGGGTTAACTGTTCATCGGCTTAGTAACAGTGCCGGCTCAAGCCGAGCCGGTGCTATTAAATGACTATTTTACTCTTCGTTTATTGCCTTAATTACGATGTGATCAAAAGGGTGCTGAACTGATAGAGCTGGTATTTTTTCTCTCTTCGTTCTCTGCTGAGGTCTACGCATCCGGAGGTAGTGCAATTGCTCATTCTTAGTCATTGAGCACAGTCTTCAATATAGGGGAGCTTCAGATTGCTGGGAGCTTCGATATTCTGCCGACTTTTTTCCCTTTCTTTTTGTAAGTTGCGTGAGTGCAGTGAAGGCAAGAGTTTGTGACTCATGAACAATAAACATGCAAACATTTCTGTTAGTTAGGTATTCGCTTATATTAATGGAATGTGAAAAGAATTCGATTGTTGCAAACAACAAATGGTAGAAGAATTCAATGTTCCATTAATGTGTATCATGCCAAGGAGACATGAGTGTAAAGCTCAAAAATGCTGGGAAGGCGTGAGCATAAAACTTGGGGTGCCAGGAAGGCAAGAGCGTGAAGCTCGGGGGTGCCGGGAAGGCAAGAGCATTAAAACTCGGGGATGCCATGAGGCATTAACGGATAGCTCGAAGGTGATGCCATGAGGCATGAGCATAACCGTTGCTAATTATGCTAGGCCGTATGCACGACTCCCCGAAGCCCCCAGTCAAAGAGGGTTTTTGTAACGTCCCGAACCTGAATTTACCCGTTTACTAGTCATTTGGACGGTAATCGACCTTTACTTTCATTTTTATTGTCATTTCAGCACTTTTAGTGGCCCTAAAAGTTGACTTTTTATTCGGGTCAAAATTTGAGAAAATGTTCTTCATGAAAGTTGTAGAGGACGTTAAACCGAGCGCGTGCATATGTAGTACGTAAAAATCGGAGTTCGTATACGAAAGTTATGGCCAAAATACTAAAGTTACTGTTTATGTGGTAAGCTTCTATAAATAGCCGAGTTACTATGGTAAGTTTCCATTTTCGGAAACTTACCGGACTGTCTCTCTTCTCTCTCCCCGATTCTCTCTTCCTCTCCGACCTCTTCACCTTCTTCCGGCCATAACTCCTCCATCCGGCGACGGATTTTGACGTATAAGATGTCGTTGGAAAGCTCTCTTCCTTCTCTTCATTTCTGGGTTCGTTTCGTAGCTTAATATGAACTGTGGAAGGTGAAGCAACGAGAAGAAGAGGACGGTCACTGTAGTAGTTTGTTATTTCCGGCGATATCTTCCGATTCCGGCCGTCTCCGGCCACCAAATTGGCGTCGAAGGTTCGGTTTTTGACATAGATCATTTCCCCTAAGGTCTTTCATTTCAATTTGCAGTGTAGAGGTCGAATTAACGATTTGCAATTTCTAGGGTTCTTGGAGTTTTCTGGAAATTTTTCACCGGCCAAATTGGAGCCCTTCAAGGTAAAATTGGAACTTGTTGTAGTTGTGAAACATGTTGGGTCTGTTGAGTAGGTGGTGCTGCCAAAATTTGGTGGCCATCGGAGGTGGTGGCCGCCGGCGCGTGGGGCCCACGCGCTGCCACTGTTGGTGGCGCGTGGAGGCATATAGGGCAGTGTTTTAATTTCAGTTTTTAGCCCATTAAATTGTATATATGTTGTAGAGCTTGTATGTGAAGTTTGGTGAATTATGGAGGAGTTTGGAATTATTTGTGAATTTCCGAAGTTTGAAGTTTTGTGATGGAATTGTGGGAATCCGGCCGTCGGATTTCCCTAGTTTTCATTGTGGAATATGTAAATTGAGGAATTGGTGTTGTGAAAGAGATTTGGGTGGAATTTGAGAAGTAACGGAGATAGGGATTTTTGGGTTTCGTTTAGGTTCGTATTTATTTATTCGAATTGTCGTTTACGGAAGTGTACTTGTGTACAGGACGATATATCGAGTTACCGCTTGACGAAGGAACTCGTTTTCGTGGTCGCCAACCAGTATTGTGAGTGGACTTTTGATTTTAACTTTTTAAGTGATGCATGCAATATTGTTTCGTAATTAATTATTACGTTTATTTATTGAGAATATAAATTGATTTATCTCGGTTATAATTTCATAATGATTTTGGCTCTAAGTTTTAAAAGGATATTGCGGATTTTGAAATAAAGTATGATATGCGATTTGTTAATGATTTTCGACGAATTATTTTCCGAGGTGATTTCCGGAAATTTATAATACATTTCTTTTCGTCGATATTGAGAATTTTGAATATTTTTCGAAAATGGGATTTTCGATGGAATTATATTTATCGATTATTTCTCGCCTAATGGTTTATGATTTCGAGAATATGTCGGCGTGCGGGGCCACGTCGTTGGATTATGTACTTTGTCTTGAGATATTGGGGAAGCCTTACTGATTTTCGAGTTTTCGTGTGGTTTTAAACCACCATACCTGGGTCGTCATATTTATTGCTAGCTAGCCTATTAGTACTCCTCCCTGCTTACTATGTGTTTGTGGGTGAGTAAGAGCAGAGCATGGGATGCTCCAGAGTGTGGGACACTCCGACCCGAGCCTGGGAGGCTCCCTTATTTGTATGGTGAGAACTTCTTCCCCATATTTGATTGATACCTTTAGCTAGCGGGGCTAGCTCGATTTCTTTTGACCAGCGGGGCTGGAATGTTTTCACGAATTTTCGTGTTGCGAGAAATATGTTTTATCCAGAAATATGTTTTATCCACGTTGCATGCATCAAGGTTTTTAAAAGATGAACATGTGGGAAAGTATTAAAGCTTCACTTTTATTCGAATATCTTATTTATTTATTTTTGTCCACTCACGCTAATGTTTTTCGTCTACTTTCCCCTGGGCCCTTCGGTTTCAAATGCCCAGTTTGCAGGCTAGATTAGTTGAGGTCGGGCGTACGTGGAGTCGAGGCATAGTCAACAGCATTGCTTCCGCGTACTCATTCTATTTCTATTTTCTTTGTTATCTAGTGGATTAGTATTGCTCTGATAACCTGTGGGAATAATATTATTTTATTTTATTTTTGGGTTGAGACTGGTATTTGTGAAATTGGAGTTGTGATTTGGGGAGCAGGTGGCTCCAGGAGTTTAAAGATGGTTTGTTTAGAAGTGTAATGTGTGTTGTACAGGTTTGGGTAGTCCACTTTTAGGGGTGACTCTGCTGAATTTTCGGTAGAGTTATTCTTAAGGTGGGCCCCACAGGGCCACCTCGGATTTCAGGGTGAAATCCGGGGCGGGTCCTGTCAATTTGGTATCAGAGCATTAGGTTGTTAGGTTCTGTAGACTCGTTTCTATTCTGTTACCTTATATGCTTGGTGTTGCCCAGTACCTCTCGAGTGATGGCCCGACTGCAGCGGTTCCCCATCGTGTACTCTTCGGTGCTGTGGTATTCATCAAGTGTGTAAGGTACAAAGCTAGTTGGTTTTCTTCTGGTGCTATGCCTCTTGTACGCCGACCTCTTAGGGTTTTCTTTGCGTATTTGTTTGGTTAATTGTTTTGCGCCTATCTCTGGTGATGGTAGAGTAAAACTACTTTAGAGTTTCGAGTTGTGCTACGAAATGTGATTCGAGGAAAATGTTGTGGTTGTCTTTTCCTCGATGCCAACAATTTTGTTGGGGCATGGATTAAGGTGTGAAAATCGGAGTTCGAGGTTTTGTTTGAGTGTCTGAGACGAGTGACAATAGCTTTGGGCTGCCTCTGGATGATAAAATTGTTTCGGAATCTGGATTATTGTTGAATTGAGACTAGTAGTAATTGTGGTTCTGATTTTGAACCGAGTTTCGGTAGATGTGTCATGTGATGTGATCGGTTGTTAAGTAACATTTGAAATATTATTGGGAGTTTTTGGTGATTCCTGGGGAATCTCAGTGTTGGAAACCATTTATAGAGGGAAATTGAATAAATATTCTGATTTTTCTGGCTAGATGCTGTGTTTCCTAGTGACTCTGGTCACTGATAAAGGTGAAGTATTTAAGTGGTGATTAATTCGAGAAATTGGATCGTTATGTGGTGGGACCACTTTCGGATCCGAGTGTTGTGGTGTTTGATACAAGATATTGGACGAGTGCAATTTGTTCTCCATCATGGATACCGTTTATAGAAGACTTGGTGAATGGTGTTTTGTCGTTCGGGAAAACTGGTTGTTGTTTGAGTGTAATACGTGTAGAGGATTGCTTTGGAGGAATTGAGTGGTCTTACTATCTTGGTGCCGTTACTGGTGGTAATGGTTAAGCTATTGAGATATTTGTTCTGACGATGAACCGAGTCTCAAAAGATGTGTTACACGATGTGATCGGCTACGTAAGTGACATTTGGGGACGTGTATAGTTGTTACTTGTCCGTGTTAATTTCGAGGGCGAAATTTTATAAGGAGGGGAGATTGTAACGTCCCGAACCTGAATTTACCCGTTTACTAGTCATTTGGACGGTAATCGACCTTTACTTTCATTTTTATTGTCATTTCAGCACTTTTAGTGGCCCTAAAAGTTGACTTTTTATTCGGGTCAAAATTTGAGAAAATGTTCTTCATGAAAGTTGTAGAGGACGTTAAACCGAGCGCGTGCATATGTAGTACGTAAAAATCGGAGTTCGTATACGAAAGTTATGGCCAAAATACTAAAGTTACTGTTTATGTGGTAAGCTTCTATAAATAGCCGAGTTACTATGGTAAGTTTCCATTTTCGGAAACTTACCGGGCTGTCTCTCTTCTCTCTCCCCGATTCTCTCTTCCTCTCCGACCTCTTCACCTTCTTCCGGCCATAACTCCTCCATCCGGCGACGGATTTTGACGTATAAGATGTCGTTGGAAAGCTCTCTTCCTTCTCTTCATTTCTGGGTTCGTTTCGTAGCTTAATATGAACTGTGGAAGGTGAAGCAACGAGAAGAAGAGGACGGTCACTGTAGTAGTTTGTTATTTCCGGCGATATCTTCCGATTCCGGCCGTCTCCGGCCACCAAATTGGCGTCGAAGGTTCGGTTTTTGACATAGATCATTTCCCCTAAGGTCTTTCATTTCAATTTGCAGTGTAGAGGTCGAATTAACGATTTGCAATTTCTAGGGTTCTTGGAGTTTTCTGGAAATTTTTCACCGGCCAAATTGGAGCCCTTCAAGGTAAAATTGGAACTTGTTGTAGTTGTGAAACATGTTGGGTCTGTTGAGTAGGTGGTGCTGCCAAAATTTGGTGGCCATCGGAGGTGGTGGCCGCCGGCGCGTGGGGCCCACGCGCTGCCACTGTTGGTGGCGCGTGGAGGCATATAGGGCAGTGTTTTAATTTCAGTTTTTAGCCCATTAAATTGTATATATGTTGTAGAGCTTGTATGTGAAGTTTGGTGAATTATGGAGGAGTTTGGAATTATTTGTGAATTTCCGAAGTTTGAAGTTTTGTGATGGAATTGTGGGAATCCGGCCGTCGGATTTCCCTAGTTTTCATTGTGGAATATGTAAATTGAGGAATTGGTGTTGTGAAAGAGATTTGGGTGGAATTTGAGAAGTAACGGAGATAGGGATTTTTGGGTTTCGTTTAGGTTCGTATTTATTTATTCGAATTGTCGTTTACGGAAGTGTACTTGTGTACAGGACGATATATCGAGTTACCGCTTGACGAAGGAACTCGTTTTCGTGGTCGCCAACCAGTATTGTGAGTGGACTTTTGATTTTAACTTTTTAAGTGATGCATGCAATATTGTTTCGTAATTAATTATTACGTTTATTTATTGAGAATATAAATTGATTTATCTCGGTTATAATTTCATAATGATTTTGGCTCTAAGTTTTAAAAGGATATTGCGGATTTTGAAATAAAGTATGATATGCGATTTGTTAATGATTTTCGACGAATTATTTTCCGAGGTGATTTCCGGAAATTTATAATACATTTCTTTTCGTCGATATTGAGAATTTTGAATATTTTTCGAAAATGGGATTTTCGATGGAATTATATTTATCGATTATTTCTCGCCTAATGGTTTATGATTTCGAGAATATGTCGGCGTGCGGGGCCACGTCGTTGGATTATGTACTTTGTCTTGAGATATTGGGGAAGCCTTACTGATTTTCGAGTTTTCGTGTGGTTTTAAACCACCATACCTGGGTCGTCATATTTATTGCTAGCTAGCCTATTAGTACTCCTCCCTGCTTACTATGTGTTTGTGGGTGAGTAAGAGCAGAGCATGGGATGCTCCAGAGTGTGGGACACTCCGACCCGAGCCTGGGAGGCTCCCTTATTTGTATGGTGAGAACTTCTTCCCCATATTTGATTGATACCTTTAGCTAGCGGGGCTAGCTCGATTTCTTTTGACCAGCGGGGCTGGAATGTTTTCACGAATTTTCGTGTTGCGAGAAATATGTTTTATCCAGAAATATGTTTTATCCACGTTGCATGCATCAAGGTTTTTAAAAGATGAACATGTGGGAAAGTATTAAAGCTTCACTTTTATTCGAATATCTTATTTATTTATTTTTGTCCACTCACGCTAATGTTTTTCGTCTACTTTCCCCTGGGCCCTTCGGTTTCAAATGCCCAGTTTGCAGGCTAGATTAGTTGAGGTCGGGCGTACGTGGAGTCGAGGCATAGTCAACAGCATTGCTTCCGCGTACTCATTCTATTTCTATTTTCTTTGTTATCTAGTGGATTAGTATTGCTCTGATAACCTGTGGGAATAATATTATTTTATTTTATTTTTGGGTTGAGACTGGTATTTGTGAAATTGGAGTTGTGATTTGGGGAGCAGGTGGCTCCAGGAGTTTAAAGATGGTTTGTTTAGAAGTGTAATGTGTGTTGTACAGGTTTGGGTAGTCCACTTTTAGGGGTGACTCTGCTAAATTTTCGGTAGAGTTATTCTTAAGGTGGGCCCCACAGGGCCACCTCGGATTTCAGGGTGAAATCCGGGGCGGGTCCTGTCAATTTGGTATCAGAGCATTAGGTTGTTAGGTTCTGTAGACTCGTTTCTATTCTGTTACCTTATATGCTTGGTGTTGCCCAGTACCTCTCGAGTGATGGCCCGACTGCAGCGGTTCCCCATCGTGTACTCTTCGGTGCTGTGGTATTCATCAAGTGTGTAAGGTACAAAGCTAGTTGGTTTTCTTCTGGTGCTATGCCTCTTGTACGCCGACCTCTTAGGGTTTTCTTTGCGTATTTGTTTGGTTAATTGTTTTGCGCCTATCTCTGGTGATGGTAGAGTAAAACTACTTTAGAGTTTCGAGTTGTGCTACGAAATGTGATTCGAGGAAAATGTTGTGGTTGTCTTTTCCTCGATGCCAACAATTTTGTTGGGGCATGGATTAAGGTGTGAAAATCGGAGTTCGAGGTTTTGTTTGAGTGTCTGAGACGAGTGACAATAGCTTTGGGCTGCCTCTGGATGATAAAATTGTTTCGGAATCTGGATTATTGTTGAATTGAGACTAGTAGTAATTGTGGTTCTGATTTTGAACCGAGTTTCGGTAGATGTGTCATGTGATGTGATCGGTTGTTAAGTAACATTTGAAATATTATTGGGAGTTTTTGGTGATTCCTGGGGAATCTCAGTGTTGGAAACCATTTATAGAGGGAAATTGAATAAATATTCTGATTTTTCTGGCTAGATGCTGTGTTTCCTAGTGACTCTGGTCACTGATAAAGGTGAAGTATTTAAGTGGTGATTAATTCGAGAAATTGGATCGTTATGTGGTGGGACCACTTTCGGATCCGAGTGTTGTGGTGTTTGATACAAGATATTGGACGAGTGCAATTTGTTCTCCATCATGGATACCGTTTATAGAAGACTTGGTGAATGGTGTTTTGTCGTTCGGGAAAACTGGTTGTTGTTTGAGTGTAATACGTGTAGAGGATTGCTTTGGAGGAATTGAGTGGTCTTACTATCTTGGTGCCGTTACTGGTGGTAATGGTTAAGCTATTGAGATATTTGTTCTGACGATGAACCGAGTCTCAAAAGATGTGTTACACGATGTGATCGGCTACGTAAGTGACATTTGGGGACGTGTATAGTTGTTACTTGTCCGTGTTAATTTCGAGGGCGAAATATTATAAGGAGGGGAGATTGTAACGTCCCGAACCTGAATTTACCCGTTTACTAGTCATTTGGACGGTAATCGACCTTTACTTTCATTTTTATTGTCATTTCAGCACTTTTAGTGGCCCTAAAAGTTGACTTTTTATTCGGGTCAAAATTTGAGAAAATGTTCTTCATGAAAGTTGTAGAGGACGTTAAACCGAGCGCGTGCATATGTAGTACGTAAAAATCGGAGTTCGTATACGAAAGTTATGGCCAAAATACTAAAGTTACTGTTTATGTGGTAAGCTTCTATAAATAGCCGAGTTACTATGGTAAGTTTCCATTTTCGGAAACTTACCGGGCTGTCTCTCTTCTCTCTCCCCGATTCTCTCTTCCTCTCCGACCTCTTCACCTTCTTCCGGCCATAACTCCTCCATCCGGCGACGGATTTTGACGTATAAGATGTCGTTGGAAAGCTCTCTTCCTTCTCTTCATTTCTGGGTTCGTTTCGTAGCTTAATATGAACTGTGGAAGGTGAAGCAACGAGAAGAAGAGGACGGTCACTGTAGTAGTTTGTTATTTCCGGCGATATCTTCCGATTCCGGCCGTCTCCGGCCACCAAATTGGCGTCGAAGGTTCGGTTTTTGACATAGATCATTTCCCCTAAGGTCTTTCATTTCAATTTGCAGTGTAGAGGTCGAATTAACGATTTGCAATTTCTAGGGTTCTTGGAGTTTTCTGGAAATTTTTCACCGGCCAAATTGGAGCCCTTCAAGGTAAAATTGGAACTTGTTGTAGTTGTGAAACATGTTGGGTCTGTTGAGTAGGTGGTGCTGCCAAAATTTGGTGGCCATCGGAGGTGGTGGCCGCCGGCGCGTGGGGCCCACGCGCTGCCACTGTTGGTGGCGCGTGGAGGCATATAGGGCAGTGTTTTAATTTCAGTTTTTAGCCCATTAAATTGTATATATGTTGTAGAGCTTGTATGTGAAGTTTGGTGAATTATGGAGGAGTTTGGAATTATTTGTGAATTTCCGAAGTTTGAAGTTTTGTGATGGAATTGTGGGAATCCGGCCGTCGGATTTCCCTAGTTTTCATTGTGGAATATGTAAATTGAGGAATTGGTGTTGTGAAAGAGATTTGGGTGGAATTTGAGAAGTAACGGAGATAGGGATTTTTGGGTTTCGTTTAGGTTCGTATTTATTTATTCGAATTGTCGTTTACGGAAGTGTACTTGTGTACAGGACGATATATCGAGTTACCGCTTGACGAAGGAACTCGTTTTCGTGGTCGCCAACCAGTATTGTGAGTGGACTTTTGATTTTAACTTTTTAAGTGATGCATGCAATATTGTTTCGTAATTAATTATTACGTTTATTTATTGAGAATATAAATTGATTTATCTCGGTTATAATTTCATAATGATTTTGGCTCTAAGTTTTAAAAGGATATTGCGGATTTTGAAATAAAGTATGATATGCGATTTGTTAATGATTTTCGACGAATTATTTTCCGAGGTGATTTCCGGAAATTTATAATACATTTCTTTTCGTCGATATTGAGAATTTTGAATATTTTTCGAAAATGGGATTTTCGATGGAATTATATTTATCGATTATTTCTCGCCTAATGGTTTATGATTTCGAGAATATGTCGGCGTGCGGGGCCACGTCGTTGGATTATGTACTTTGTCTTGAGATATTGGGGAAGCCTTACTGATTTTCGAGTTTTCGTGTGGTTTTAAACCACCATACCTGGGTCGTCATATTTATTGCTAGCTAGCCTATTAGTACTCCTCCCTGCTTACTATGTGTTTGTGGGTGAGTAAGAGCAGAGCATGGGATGCTCCAGAGTGTGGGACACTCCGACCCGAGCCTGGGAGGCTCCCTTATTTGTATGGTGAGAACTTCTTCCCCATATTTGATTGATACCTTTAGCTAGCGGGGCTAGCTCGATTTCTTTTGACCAGCGGGGCTGGAATGTTTTCACGAATTTTCGTGTTGCGAGAAATATGTTTTATCCAGAAATATGTTTTATCCACGTTGCATGCATCAAGGTTTTTAAAAGATGAACATGTGGGAAAGTATTAAAGCTTCACTTTTATTCGAATATCTTATTTATTTATTTTTGTCCACTCACGCTAATGTTTTTCGTCTACTTTCCCCTGGGCCCTTCGGTTTCAAATGCCCAGTTTGCAGGCTAGATTAGTTGAGGTCGGGCGTACGTGGAGTCGAGGCATAGTCAACAGCATTGCTTCCGCGTACTCATTCTATTTCTATTTTCTTTGTTATCTAGTGGATTAGTATTGCTCTGATAACCTGTGGGAATAATATTATTTTATTTTATTTTTGGGTTGAGACTGGTATTTGTGAAATTGGAGTTGTGATTTGGGGAGCAGGTGGCTCCAGGAGTTTAAAGATGGTTTGTTTAGAAGTGTAATGTGTGTTGTACAGGTTTGGGTAGTCCACTTTTAGGGGTGACTCTGCTGAATTTTCGGTAGAGTTATTCTTAAGGTGGGCCCCACAGGGCCACCTCGGATTTCAGGGTGAAATCCGGGGCGGGTCCTGTCAATTTGGTATCAGAGCATTAGGTTGTTAGGTTCTGTAGACTCGTTTCTATTCTGTTACCTTATATGCTTGGTGTTGCCCAGTACCTCTCGAGTGATGGCCCGACTGCAGCGGTTCCCCATCGTGTACTCTTCGGTGCTGTGGTATTCATCAAGTGTGTAAGGTACAAAGCTAGTTGGTTTTCTTCTGGTGCTATGCCTCTTGTACGCCGACCTCTTAGGGTTTTCTTTGCGTATTTGTTTGGTTAATTGTTTTGCGCCTATCTCTGGTGATGGTAGAGTAAAACTACTTTAGAGTTTCGAGTTGTGCTACGAAATGTGATTCGAGGAAAATGTTGTGGTTGTCTTTTCCTCGATGCCAACAATTTTGTTGGGGCATGGATTAAGGTGTGAAAATCGGAGTTCGAGGTTTTGTTTGAGTGTCTGAGACGAGTGACAATAGCTTTGGGCTGCCTCTGGATGATAAAATTGTTTCGGAATCTGGATTATTGTTGAATTGAGACTAGTAGTAATTGTGGTTCTGATTTTGAACCGAGTTTCGGTAGATGTGTCATGTGATGTGATCGGTTGTTAAGTAACATTTGAAATATTATTGGGAGTTTTTGGTGATTCCTGGGGAATCTCAGTGTTGGAAACCATTTATAGAGGGAAATTGAATAAATATTCTGATTTTTCTGGCTAGATGCTGTGTTTCCTAGTGACTCTGGTCACTGATAAAGGTGAAGTATTTAAGTGGTGATTAATTCGAGAAATTGGATCGTTATGTGGTGGGACCACTTTCGGATCCGAGTGTTGTGGTGTTTGATACAAGATATTGGACGAGTGCAATTTGTTCTCCATCATGGATACCGTTTATAGAAGACTTGGTGAATGGTGTTTTGTCGTTCGGGAAAACTGGTTGTTGTTTGAGTGTAATACGTGTAGAGGATTGCTTTGGAGGAATTGAGTGGTCTTACTATCTTGGTGCCGTTACTGGTGGTAATGGTTAAGCTATTGAGATATTTGTTCTGACGATGAACCGAGTCTCAAAAGATGTGTTACACGATGTGATCGGCTACGTAAGTGACATTTGGGGACGTGTATAGTTGTTACTTGTCCGTGTTAATTTCGAGGGCGAAATATTATAAGGAGGGGAGATTGTAACGTCCCGAACCTGAATTTACCCGTTTACTAGTCATTTGGACGGTAATCGACCTTTACTTTCATTTTTATTGTCATTTCAGCACTTTTAGTGGCCCTAAAAGTTGACTTTTTATTCGGGTCAAAATTTGAGAAAATGTTCTTCATGAAAGTTGTAGAGGACGTTAAACCGAGCGCGTGCATATGTAGTACGTAAAAATCGGAGTTCGTATACGAAAGTTATGGCCAAAATACTAAAGTTACTGTTTATGTGGTAAGCTTCTATAAATAGCCGAGTTACTATGGTAAGTTTCCATTTTCGGAAACTTACCGGGCTGTCTCTCTTCTCTCTCCCCGATTCTCTCTTCCTCTCCGACCTCTTCACCTTCTTCCGGCCATAACTCCTCCATCCGGCGACGGATTTTGACGTATAAGATGTCGTTGGAAAGCTCTCTTCCTTCTCTTCATTTCTGGGTTCGTTTCGTAGCTTAATATGAACTGTGGAAGGTGAAGCAACGAGAAGAAGAGGACGGTCACTGTAGTAGTTTGTTATTTCCGGCGATATCTTCCGATTCCGGCCGTCTCCGGCCACCAAATTGGCGTCGAAGGTTCGGTTTTTGACATAGATCATTTCCCCTAAGGTCTTTCATTTCAATTTGCAGTGTAGAGGTCGAATTAACGATTTGCAATTTCTAGGGTTCTTGGAGTTTTCTGGAAATTTTTCACCGGCCAAATTGGAGCCCTTCAAGGTAAAATTGGAACTTGTTGTAGTTGTGAAACATGTTGGGTCTGTTGAGTAGGTGGTGCTGCCAAAATTTGGTGGCCATCGGAGGTGGTGGCCGCCGGCGCGTGGGGCCCACGCGCTGCCACTGTTGGTGGCGCGTGGAGGCATATAGGGCAGTGTTTTAATTTCAGTTTTTAGCCCATTAAATTGTATATATGTTGTAGAGCTTGTATGTGAAGTTTGGTGAATTATGGAGGAGTTTGGAATTATTTGTGAATTTCCGAAGTTTGAAGTTTTGTGATGGAATTGTGGGAATCCGGCCGTCGGATTTCCCTAGTTTTCATTGTGGAATATGTAAATTGAGGAATTGGTGTTGTGAAAGAGATTTGGGTGGAATTTGAGAAGTAACGGAGATAGGGATTTTTGGGTTTCGTTTAGGTTCGTATTTATTTATTCGAATTGTCGTTTACGGAAGTGTACTTGTGTACAGGACGATATATCGAGTTACCGCTTGACGAAGGAACTCGTTTTCGTGGTCGCCAACCAGTATTGTGAGTGGACTTTTGATTTTAACTTTTTAAGTGATGCATGCAATATTGTTTCGTAATTAATTATTACGTTTATTTATTGAGAATATAAATTGATTTATCTCGGTTATAATTTCATAATGATTTTGGCTCTAAGTTTTAAAAGGATATTGCGGATTTTGAAATAAAGTATGATATGCGATTTGTTAATGATTTTCGACGAATTATTTTCCGAGGTGATTTCCGGAAATTTATAATACATTTCTTTTCGTCGATATTGAGAATTTTGAATATTTTTCGAAAATGGGATTTTCGATGGAATTATATTTATCGATTATTTCTCGCCTAATGGTTTATGATTTCGAGAATATGTCGGCGTGCGGGGCCACGTCGTTGGATTATGTACTTTGTCTTGAGATATTGGGGAAGCCTTACTGATTTTCGAGTTTTCGTGTGGTTTTAAACCACCATACCTGGGTCGTCATATTTATTGCTAGCTAGCCTATTAGTACTCCTCCCTGCTTACTATGTGTTTGTGGGTGAGTAAGAGCAGAGCATGGGATGCTCCAGAGTGTGGGACACTCCGACCCGAGCCTGGGAGGCTCCCTTATTTGTATGGTGAGAACTTCTTCCCCATATTTGATTGATACCTTTAGCTAGCGGGGCTAGCTCGATTTCTTTTGACCAGCGGGGCTGGAATGTTTTCACGAATTTTCGTGTTGCGAGAAATATGTTTTATCCAGAAATATGTTTTATCCACGTTGCATGCATCAAGGTTTTTAAAAGATGAACATGTGGGAAAGTATTAAAGCTTCACTTTTATTCGAATATCTTATTTATTTATTTTTGTCCACTCACGCTAATGTTTTTCGTCTACTTTCCCCTGGGCCCTTCGGTTTCAAATGCCCAGTTTGCAGGCTAGATTAGTTGAGGTCGGGCGTACGTGGAGTCGAGGCATAGTCAACAGCATTGCTTCCGCGTACTCATTCTATTTCTATTTTCTTTGTTATCTAGTGGATTAGTATTGCTCTGATAACCTGTGGGAATAATATTATTTTATTTTATTTTTGGGTTGAGACTGGTATTTGTGAAATTGGAGTTGTGATTTGGGGAGCAGGTGGCTCCAGGAGTTTAAAGATGGTTTGTTTAGAAGTGTAATGTGTGTTGTACAGGTTTGGGTAGTCCACTTTTAGGGGTGACTCTGCTGAATTTTCGGTAGAGTTATTCTTAAGGTGGGCCCCACAGGGCCACCTCGGATTTCAGGGTGAAATCCGGGGCGGGTCCTGTCAGTTTTCTTGCGGGGTTGATACCAAAGCGTGGTTTTGTGCCGTATAGCGAACATAAATAGTGCGAGTGCGTTGTCCACCTAGGATTTTGTTGGAGCGAACACTTTTGCCCTTTCGGGTGGGCCCCTGCTATGCCCTCCAGGGAATCCCCCGCTCCTGGCTATAGAACTCCTTATGGTTGGAAAATTATAGACCTCCGTATGGTCGGAAAATTGTTTGATGAGGGGAGCTGCGTTTAAGCAGTGGGCGTTAGGTAGCGAACCTAATCTTTGATACCCAAGCGTCAGGGGTTAACTGCCAGATCAATGGCTGCCGTGGGCTGCTTTAACCTGTCACTTTATTCTTTCTTGGTGGAGAAATGCGTGACTGCATTGACGCATAGCAATCATCGTCATTACGAGGCTTGATACAACATTGAACCACAAGAATTGTTTCTAGATCTGGGAAATATAATAAACCCTCTTATACAACATTTACTTTGGTCAACTTATAAAGCTCATCACCCTTATTGCAATAACCATCAATCAACTTGCACTTATACATCATGATACCTAGCTACCCACTGCCACATTGAACCACAAGAAAGAGACTTATCAAGGATATACTAAAATTAAGAAAAATATTTTGGATACAATTTTTACCATAAGGCGCATGAAACAACTTGAAGATGATATATTAAACGAATCTGCTATATATCGAATCTTATGATGTTGCCTTTTTTCATTGAAGGTCTGCTCCCACATGAAAAATTTGTCAAACTTTATCAAACGTATTAGCTTAGATAAATAAGTTTGAACGATTATATTTCAGATGATAAAAATGATTACAAGTTCTAAAAAGATTAAAACTAATTTACAAGAAGAACTTGACATAGAGAAGAACTTGACGCAGAGAGAAACGTTGACGAGAAATCCCCAATTTTTTTTTTCTGGAGCTAATAGGCATGTTAACTGGCCTAATCCCGTATTTATATAAAAAAATAATAAATAAATAAAATCGGAATTCAGACGAAAAATCAAAAATTAGTTTGAGTGAGGTGTCAATTGCCAAAATTAGACAAAAGCTATAATCATGTCATATCACTGTCGTTGAAGCTCTCGAACTGCTACACAATTGTCGTCTTCCTTCACTCTGCAAAAGTGCACAGTATTATCGAGTGGCTTTTGGGATTCTTTGTCCACCACAACCTAATTCTCCCTCTGTTAAAACCTAGTATTCCTTGTTTCCAGGTTAGAGTAAATGCGACTCATTCTTCTTCGTTGTCTCTTGCAGTGGATTCTGGAGCTCCGATTCTCTCTCAGGTGGCCTCACTCGTGCTCTTCTTACATGATCTCTGTTCTGATTAGTTGCTTGCATGTACATTTTTCACGTCATGCATTGCCGTTTTAGGATTTTGGAATTTGTCTGAGCTTCAAGTTTGGAGCTTCAACATGATTTTTGTGATTAGAGTTGTGTAATTTTTGTGAATTTTGGATTTTGTGGCTGGCTTGGATGGGTAATTTTGCTGGTTTGAATTAGACAATTCACATGTTTAAATTTGCGTTGTTTTGGATTTGTGTAGTTGTGTATTTAGATAAAGCAGAAAGAGGATATATTTAGTGTACATTTGATGGAAAAGCATATAGTTTTGAAATATGTTGAGAATTTATATAGTGTACATTTGTGGTAAATGATGAGAATTTATATGTTGAGATATTGTTAGTAATCTAGTAATTATTTACATATTTCCCAGTTATGGTACCAAAGAGTCGGATGAGTAGAAAAAAAAAAGATTGTTGGAAAGTTTTGATTGTGATGAGAAATTGAATGTGTTGCACAGATTTGCATCTTCATGATCAAAATTGTGCAAATATGTTGATGTTCCATCACATTCAAAACTTTCCAACAATCTTTTTTTTCCTACTCATCCGACTTTTGCACAGATTAATATCTGTAGTATATATTTAGTTGTATATTTGCACGATTCGGATTTGCATCTTCATGTTCAAAATTGTGCAAATCTGTTGAGAGAAGATGGAGAAGTAAATAGAGTCAAAAAATTGATGATGATAAGAATCTGTTAATGCTTTGATCCGTGGGGATCTAATTAACAATAAGTAAAAGAGAGAGAGAGAGTGACACAAGATGTATAGTGGTTCGCCTCCGCATGAGCGGGAGACTACGTCCACTTGAAGGCTATACTAGTGTGTCGAGCCTTGCGGCCTAACAAGATTACAAAGTATGTAATGAGGTGAATGAATGTGTTGAGTTGTGGGAGGAGGCATTCCTTTTATAGATGAAGGAATGCTCTTCCTTTACATGTTTTTCGATGTGGGATGAGATTATCACTATTCTAGTATAGAAAAGCCATGTTGTGAGGGCATGTTGGCAAGGGCGGGAACGTGGCTTCCCGGAGGCGGATTCGCGACTTCCGGATACCGTGGTGTAGCCTGAACATAGGGCAACACGATGCATGTCTCGGTTGGGCCTTGCCATGTCTCGTGGGTGTCCCAAAGTAGGAGTTACTTATGCTTGGTGAGATAGCAAATACTCCATATTATTGGAGGTATGTACAAGTCCCCGAAGTCCCCAAGTAAGAGGAGCTTCTTGGTTGGGGAGTTCAAATCATGAAGTCATCAAGCATAAGTAACCGGGCGGTACGGAGCCCCTACAAGTCCCCGAACTCCGTAAGCAAGAAGGGACTCGTTAACCTGTACAATCAAAGACAAGAAGACAGGCATATGTAGAATGCTCGTTGCATTGGGCAACAAATGTGAGTTGCATCGATATGGGTTGGCATAAACGTATGGGGTGCGTGATACATGTTGATGTATACACGCGAATGGCGCTGAGTACGATCGATTATGACGTACAAACTCGAGAGCGCGTATGGCCGTGTGAGCATATGGATTGCATATGATAAATGTAAGTTGTATGAGTGCTGCGAAGGTAAGCGTTTGTAACGTGTAAATGAGGAGTACGTGAACGCTTGTGTTGGTTTGGTTGTCGCTCGTATTAATGGAACGCGAAAAGAATTCAATTTGTCGCAAATGACAAATCGTAGAAGAATTCAATGTTCCATTAACGTGTGGTGTGTCGAGTAGACATGAATGTGAAGATTGGGAATGTCGGGAAGGAGTGAGCGGGAAGCTCGAGGATTGCCGGGAAGGCATGAGCGGAAGCTCAATGGGTTGCCGGGAAGGCATGAGCGGAAGCTCAAGGGGGATGAGCGGAAGCTCAATGGGGTGCCGGGAAGGCATGAGCGGAAGCTCAATGGGGTGCCGGGAAGGCATGAGCGGAAGCTCAATGGGGTGCCGGGAAGGCATGAGCGGAAGCTCAATGGGATGCCGGGAAGGCATGAGCGGAAGCTCAATGGGATGCCGGGAAGGCATGAGCGGGAAGCTCGAGGAGATGCCGGGAAGGCATGAGCGGAAGCTCAATGGGATGCCGGGAAGGCATGAGCGGGAAGCTCAATGGGTGGGCCCCTGCTAGGCCCGCTAGAGACTCCCCAGACATGACGGACCTCCGGATGGTCGGTAATTTGTTTGTTTGAGTGGGAGCTGCACGGAGCAGAGGGTGTTGGGTAGCGATCCCAATCTTTGGTACCCAAGCGTCGGGGTTAACTGCCGGATCAATGGCTGCCGTAGGCTATTATGAGGCGTTGCTTGACCGCTTGGCGGTTTGGTCGTAGACCGTGGACTCGTAAAGTATGTATCTGCATGAAAAAATGACGCACATAGAGCAAGCATGTACAAGTAGTAAAGTGGCCAAGAACATGTCGTAGGCACAAGATGCCGATTTGGGGCAAGTTGTTAATGCGAGAGCGTTACTTATGCTTAGCCAAGAACATGTACAAGTAGTAAAGGATGCTCTAACTGCGAGAGCGTGAGAGATAAGAAATAGTGACTTATCTGATGCCGATTTGGGGCAAGTTGGAGTTGAAATCACCGTATGTGCCCAAATCATGTGGGAGCGGGAGGTGTCCAAACACTACGCTCCATAATAGAAGACTCGTTAATTGAAGCGGGTGTTGGTGCATGTGTCTCCTGAACTATGCAAAGCTCAAAACTGAGATTTGATCTGCATGGTGCCATGAACAGGCATATGTAGAAAGCCAAATATATAGGCATATGTAGGCATGTAATAGGCATATACCCATGGAGAGTGATTGGCGAACTACCGGCATGTAAGCCAAATATATCATGTGTATGACAAAACCCATGTGCCTAGGTAATTAATAGATGCAGCAGACACTTGTGTAAACACAAGCACGTTGTCATGTGTTTTAAAAAGGCACTGAGGACAAGTACATGTTGTGCATGCATGCGGTAAGTAGTACATGGGACAACACAAAAGGAGCATCTCCGTAAAAGAAGACACCTGCCGCACTAACAGAAGGCATGCGTACCGGACGTGTATGAGGCATATAAAGCATGCATCTGGTTTATATGAGTGAAGCGAAAAAAAAAACTCATCTGGTTGTTAGTGAAGGGCACCCCGCTATTGCAAAGACGTGACCGGAAGATTGAAGCTCTGCCAATCCTCAAGATTGAAGCCCGGAACTTGCTCATGACAGATGAAGATTGCAACGCTGGTGCCGCCCGTAGTAGGGTGTTTCGAGCCCGGCGGAGCGGAGGTTCCGAGCTCGATCGGAAGAGAGTTGGGCGAAGCAGTTCGGCGGTGCGTTGGAGTTTGTGTTTAGGCGGAGCTAGCGGAGCAGAGCTGGCAGTCTGCGCCCAGGCAGGTGAAGTGCAGCGCTTGGAAGTCGGGTTTGGCTAGCGGAGCTGCAGCAGGGACATGCAGACTATACAGCGGAGGGAGAGCTGCGGAGCTGGTTCGCAGTGACGGACCGGAGCCCAGCGGTGACCGGAGCTGCGGAGCTCGGAAGTTTCCCAGGGGACCCGCGGATCTAGACTAGCGGAGCTGCAAAGCGTAGCGGAGGCTCAGGGCTCTCGTTCAGGAGTTGATGGAGTCCAGCGAAGCGGAGTTCGATTTGGTCGGCGGAGCTTGTCCGCTAAGCTTTGGTCAGCGGTTGTGGCCGGCGGAGCTTGTTTCCCGCAGATGAAGTTTGGCGGTTCTGAGTTCGGCGGAGGCTTCGTGCTCAGAGGAGGCCGCCTAGCGGAGATAGGTGGAGGAGTGGCTAGAGCGCTCGACGCAACTGTGCCTGGCGGATCGATCTTTGATCGACACCTGCTGCCTGAGATAGCTTCCGGCGGAGCCGAGCTGGTGGCTGGCTGGGAGTGCGCTCAGCGGAGG
The DNA here is from genome assembly GCF_958449725.1 of Rosa rugosa. Classification (NCBI taxonomy): domain Eukaryota; kingdom Viridiplantae; phylum Streptophyta; class Magnoliopsida; order Rosales; family Rosaceae; genus Rosa; species Rosa rugosa. The sequence continues at coordinate 18,383,281 of NC_084823.1, forward strand.
AAGGTTGCCGGTGAGTTGGGCGGTGGTGTGCCGCTGGTGATTCCTAGCGGAGTGCAGCGGAGCGGAGTGGACCGGTGGGCTGCAGCCTCGAGTTTGGCGGAGCGGAGCAGTCCGGTGGGCGCAGCGGGGACTGCATACTGGTGCTGCCAGAGGAGTTTGGCGGAGAGTGAAGATGGAGGTCGGCGGAAGCTGGTGTCCGGCGGAAGCTGGAGCTGGCGGGAGCTCTGGGCAATGGCAGTGGTTGCTGCAGCTGGTGGGAACTGGCGGAAAAATTTGAAAAAAGGAGATGGGTGCCCAGAGAAGTGTTGCCGCCAAATTTTTTTTTTTTTTTTTTTTTTTTTGGAAGTTCAGCGTTGACTTTTTTTGAGTTGGGCGTTGACTTGCCCCTGACTGGCGTTGACTGTCTCCGCCGGGCGTTGACCAAGCATTGAACGGCCCCTGATGTTGGTGTTTTGAGCAGTTTCTGCAGGTTTGACCACTCCATGGGCGTTGACCAAGTGTTGACCAGTGATGACCGGCCCTCAAAGTGCAAATTTCTGCACATTTCTGCTCTAGTTGAGTAGTTGTACCGCTGGAGTGATGTTTGATCATGCCTTGGCAAAAGTTGCCGCCAAGAAACATAAATTCAAACATGCATTCACTGGGAGCCAATGACGACTCAAGAATGACCAAAGGGAAATGGGTGACCAATGAATTTGAAGTAGCTCAAAGGAGGGAAAATTTTCTTTGAGTTCCGCTAAGCAGACTTAGCTCACGGTAGGTGACGAAGCCATTGTGTTGGCTTCCCACAGACGGCGCCAATGTTAATGCTTTGATCCGTGGGGATCTAATTAACGATAAGTAAAAGAGAGAGAGAGAGTGACACAAGATATATAGTGGTTCGCCTCCGTATGAGCAGGAGACTACGTCCACTTGAAGGCTATACTAGTGTGTCGAGCCTTGCGGCCTAACAAGATTACAAAGTATGTAATGGGGTGAATGAATGTGTTGAGTTGTGGGAGGAGGCATTCCTTTTATAGATGAAGGAATGCTCTTCCTTTACATGTTTTTCGATGTGGGATGAGATTATCACTATTCTAGTATAGAAAAGCCATGTTGTGAGGGCATGTTGGCAAGGGCGGGAACGTGGCTTCCCGGAGGCGGATTCGCGACTTCCGGATACCGTGGTGTAGCCTGAACATAGGGCAACACGATGCATGTCTCGGTTGGGCCTTGCCATGTCTCGTGGGTGTCCCAAAGTAGGAGTTACTTATGCTTGGTGAGATAGCAAATACTCCATATTATTGGAGGTATGTACAGAATCTTTAGGAGGGTTAGGAGAGGCTTTCAACAAAAAAAGAAAAAAAAATCTTAGTAACCAGTCCTATTTTTTTATTTTTTTGATTGATTAAAAATAAAAATAAAATAAAAAAATGAAAAATGAATGAAGGACAGAAGAGGAAGTTTAAGGAAGATGATGGAAAAAAAAATTATGGGTATGTATCTAGTATGGGTTCTTTCTCTATATAGTCATCGATTTCAATTGTTTAATTGAAATTTTTGATACTAAGATTTAACAAAGGCCCATATATTCTGTGACCAGCAAAGCCCAAGTTTGGTTTGTCCTTACTGTTCATAAAGTGCGATCATTCCCGCTATCGCTTCCATTACTCACTAAAATCAAAAGAGGTTCTCTTCAACCTACCAGGCGACTGTGCAGAACGTACTATTCATAAACTTTGTCATTCCCGCTATCTCTTGAACGCTTCCATTACTAGCTGAAATCAAACTTCAAGATACCGGGCGACTGGCAGACTTCCTTTTTTTCCCTAAAATCCATCTTAGTCCCTTCACTCGATCGGTCTCTCTTTGTTGCAATTCAAGTATGTTTTACCGATCATGATATTTTCTATTATTATTTTTTATTACAATGATTTATTTTCTTGGTGTTAAAGAGTCAATTTATTGTGCTGGGAAATTGGGTTTGTTCATAAACTGATGATTTATAGCTGATTATTTGAATTTGAGTGAGATGTTGCTGAGAGTTGGGTTTCATTACGGGGGTTTTCATGATTCTACTGTTGTGCTTTTTGGCTCGTTGATACAATCTGGAAAGATAGGATTCATAAGATTAATCGTAGTTGTATATTTGCACAATTCAGATTTGCATCTTCATGTTCCATCACATGCAAATCTGTTGATGTTCCATCCTAGTTTTGAAATATGTTGAGAATTTATATAGTGTACATTTGTGGTAAATGATGAGAATTTATATGTTGAGATATTGTTAGCGATCTAGTAATTATTTACATATTTTCCAGTTATGGCACCAAAAAGTCGGATGAGTAGGAAAAAAAAGATTGTTGGAAAGTTTTAAATGTGATGAGTATTTGAATGTGTTTGCACAATTCTGAATAGGCCTGGGATCGGGTCGGTTTCAGTTAAAAAACTGTGAAACCGAAATAGAAAACTAACTCCTATAAACGGTTCGGTTATGATGTCAAAAAGTTTGGAACCGTTTTGGAACCGAACCGACTCTAAACGGTTCGGTTCTTGCTTTTTTCGGTTTCTTTGCATTCTTTGGAGACCCGCCTGATACTTCACTTCCACTTCCACTTGCAGGGAAATATTTCTAGAATCCATGTCGGCCGTACCAATGAGTGAAGGACAGAGACAAGAATAATATAATTGAAAGCATGATTCTTAAAGAGTCAAAAGCAAACATGATCTGTAGTACTGCTTTGTGTGTTCTAGTCCATCATGATTCATGACCACTGACCACAAACTGACAAATTCAAAGCAAAAATCTTTCAAAAATCCCACTGAGGATACAATTCTCAATTATGGGTATTTTTAAAAGAATGGTTTCTTACCATTTCTGGGTTCCACTCGAACTCACGAAGTGCTCAGACTTGTGCAATTTCCTCTCCTTCTCTGGTGCGCAAGCCTTTTTGATCTGACCCAAGCTCAGAAGACATCGTCGTTCTCCTCCAATGGCGGTGGCCGTGCGAGGAAGCAGAGCAGGATCTGATTTCGGCAGGTTTAGCCTCCAGAGCTTCTTCTCGTATTGGATCTTCGGGTGCTCAGACTGGTACAAATCCCTCTTCTTCTTCTTCAATGGTTTCAAAAGAATTCCCTCTTCGAGATGTGATCCCCAATTTTTCAATTTGAGAGATGAGTTCCAATTTTTCCTGGTTTGATCAAAGGGAAATGGAAATAAGAAAATTTATGTTTCACGTTTTGGCTATAAACGTCCATGATCTCATGCAGACTAGTTTATTTTAGCCATATAAGCTTGGAAAAACAACCAATTATATAATGACACATGTACTTCGGTTCTTCCAAGTTTAAAAAGACTCGCACCGAAACCGAATCGTAAACGCAGCTTCAAGAACCGAACCGTAACAAATGTAAGTTAACATTTTGAAGAACCGAACCGAACCGGATTTTTCGGTGCGGGTCGGTACGGTTTTCCCGGTTCTACGGTTCTAAGTCTCAGCCCTAATTCTGAACATGAAGATGCAAATCTGTGCAACACATTCAGATTCTCATCACATTTAAAACTTTCCAACAATTTTTTTTTTTTCCTACTCATCCGACTTTTTGGTGCCATAACTGGAAAATATGTAAATAATTACTAGATCACTAACAATATCTCAACATATAAATTCTCATCATTTACCATAAATGTACACTATATAAATTCTCAACATATTTCAAAACTATATGCTTTTCTATTAAATGTACACTAAATATATCCTCTTTCTGCTTTATCTAATACACAACTACACAAATCCAAAAAACGCAAATTTAAACATGTGAATTGTCTAATTCAAACCAGCAAAATTACCCATCCAAGCCAGCCACAAAATCCAAAATTCACAAAAATTACACAACTCTAATCACAAAAATCACGCTGAAGCTCCAACTTTATTTATGTATTATTTTTTTATATAAATACGGGATTAGGCCACATAACTTGTCTATTAGCTCCAGAAAAAAAAAATATTGGTGATTTCTCGTCAACGTTTCTCTCTGCGTCAAGTTCTTCTCTGTGTCAAGTTCTTGTTGCAAATCAGTTTTAATCTTTTTAGAACTTATAATCATTTTTATCATCTGAAACATAATCGTTCAAACTTATTTATCTAAGTTAATACGATTGATAAAGTTTGACAAATTTTTCATGTGGGAGCGGACCTTCAATGCATAAAGCCAACATCATAAGATTCGATATATAGCATATTCGTTTGATATATCATCTTCAAGTTGTTTCATGCGCCTTATGGTAAAAATTGTGTCCACAATATTTTTCTTAATTTTAGTATATCCTTGATAAGTCTCTTTCTTGTGGTTCAATGTGGCAGTGGGTAGCTAGGTATCATGATGTATAAGAGTGCTAGTTGATTGATGGTTATTACAATAAGGGTGATGAGCCTTATAAGTTGACCACAGTAAATGTTATATAAGAGGGTTTATTATATTGCCCAGATCCAGAAACAATTCTTGTGGTTCAATGTTGTATCAAGCCTCGTAATGACTATGATTGCTATGCGACAATGCAGTCAAGCATTTCTCCACCAAGAAAGAATAAAGTGACAGGTTAACGCAGCCCACGGCAACCATTGATCTGGCAGTTAACCCCTGACGCTTGGGTATCAAAGATTATGTTCGCTACCTAACGCCCACTGCTTAAACGCAGCTGCCCTCATCAAACAATTTTCCGACCATACGGAGGTCTATAATTTTCCAACCGTAAAGAGGTCTATAGCCAGGAGCGGGGCCACGCTTTGTTATCAACCCCCCGCAAGAAAACCCTCTTTGACTGGGGACTTCGGGAGTCGTGCATACAGCCCAGCATAATTAGCAATGGTTATGCTCATGCCTCATGGCCACGCTTTGTGATGAATTCTTCTACCATTTGTTGTTTGCAACAATCGAATTCTTTTCACGTTCCATTAATACAAGTGAATACCTAGCTAACACAAACGTTTGCATGTTCATTGTTGATGAGTCACAAACTCTTACCTTCACGGCACTCATGCAACTTAAGCCTCACGGGGGTAACATCGTCAATTTGACCTTGTTCATTTTCTTGCGCACAGCATTCATTTATGCATCATATGCACTTCATATGCTCATTCTTAATATGCTCACACAACCATGTGCATTCTCGCGCTTATACGTCATAACCAATCACACTCGGCGCCATTCACATATATCCATCATGATGTATCATGCACCTCATACATTCGTACATGATATATCGGAGCAACTCACATACATTGCCCAATACAACAAGCATTCTACACACGCATGCTTCTATCTTTGTTTTGGAGGTTAAAAAGTCCCTTCTTGCTTACGGAGTTCGGAGGCTTGTAGGGGGTAAGCGCCGCTCGGATGTCACTTTTGTTTGATGACATCATGTGTATAACTCCCCAACCAAGAAGCTCCTCTTACTTGGGGACATCGGGGACTTGTAAATACCTCCCACTAGCATGACTAGTTTGCTATCTCACTAAGCATAAGTAACACACTAGCCTCTTAGGGGTCTCACAAGCAATGGTGGGGCTCAACCGCGACATGCATTCCGTAGTTTGACATTCAACCTACCCCGTGGTAGTTGGAAGTGGCCAAGACCTCATCGGGAAGCAACCTTCTCGGCCTTGCCAATAAGCTTCACAATGAAGCTTTCTACACTAGAATAGGCATTTTGTGTCCCACATAGAAGAAAATGTAAAGGAAGGAGTCTCCCTTCCCTAGAAAAGGAGACTCCATCCCACTTACTCAACATCTCATTATATACTTTATAATCCATTTGGGCCATATATAAGGCCCAATCTCATATAGTGCAACACTTCAAGTGGACGTAGTCTCCCGCTAATTAGGGCGGGAGACAAACCACTATAAATCGTCTCTCTCTCTCTCTCTCTCTCTCTCTCTCTCTCTCTCTCTCTCTCTCTCTCTCTCTCTCTCTCTCTCTCTCTCTCTCTCTCTCTCTCTCAAAAGCAAACAAGAGCCTTCGGTTCTAACTTTAACAATATGGAACTCACTAACTATTTTGTTGCTTCCGCTACTCCATTCCCCATCTCCCTCTTCTCCATCACTACCATTGTCTTCACCGAAATCAGAGATGCCTTCTCAAGAGCTGAGATGAAGGTGTCATATGATAAAATGCCTATGACTTATACATACAACAGCTCCAGACGATGCATGAGAATCATGTTATAATATAAAGTTGAAGAAAATTGTTTGACAGTCTTTTACCTTCCCTGCTGCTTGAAAATCATTGTTTACATCAATTCTAATATATGTGTGTATGTGTTCTTTTTTTTTTTTTTTTTTTCTGTAAATGTCTCTGTTATGTAATTTTCCCAGCAACTATTTTGCTTCATTCTATTTCTCATTTATGTCACTTGGGAGTTGGGATGTAAACTGCTTTTAAAGTTGCTGAATAGTGAAGATCTTGTTCTGATAATAACCCAAGTTACTTCGTCTATTATCACTATGGCAGATTTTGTGTTTCACCTGTATCTTGACCAACACCCAAATTAGCCAAACTTTGTGATGGCATGAGCAACCTTGTTATCTTACACAAGACCTTCGATCACTGACCAGCGCATTAGGAGCATTGATCAGCTGGACAGCTTCAGATGAATCCACTTGAATAATGATGGGAGAGAAGGCTCGTAGTTCAACTTCAAGGGGGGATCCACGACCAAAGCCAACTGTTTGACAGAATACCTATCAATTGCTTTAAGTGGTTTTGGAAAACAACACCAATGCCTCTGCACCCACCAGCTCCATCAACAGTAGCATCCGAGTTTAGCTTCAACGTCAACTCGAGGGGTCATTTAATGGACTCTCCGGGTAAAGCATTTGGAACACAAAGAGGTATAAAACTCTTTCCAATATTTCTTCCGGTTTACCAACATGAGCCCCATAGAAGCAATTGTTTCTTTCCTTCCACAGCAGCCAGCAAATGTAAACAAATTTTGCAAAATCTTCAGGTACTTTTCGTGTTTTTTTTTTTCCCACTTAAACTCTCAAGTGAGATAAATAACGAAGTAGTTTGAACATAAATCCATACAAAGAGTATCTGGCGAATGAAACATAACATAGTGAAGTTCAAGGAGATCCTGATTTACCAGAAAGGCTTTGATGTCTGAAAATTACAGCACAGTTTAGTCAACTAACTAGATTGAACTTTTGACATTAGGAGCAACTAGTCTAACAGCACATCCTTTGCCTCTCAATCTCCCTACTCTGATAATATAAATTTTCATCACTCTCTGCTTGACAAGCTCAAAAATAATGGTATCCCCAAGTGAAATCTTGTTCGCTTCACAAATTTGTGACCAACCTGATGTCAAGTCTAAACGGTCATATAATCTGCCATCTTTTTTGTAAAATTTAGAAGCACGCAGACTAACAGGCCAAGATCTCCCAGTTGGATCTTCAAGCTTCATGGTCTTCTCATTCATAAGACCTTTAGCTACACCGAGTTCTTTTGGAAACCCCTGCAAGAAAAGGGAAATCATTCAGAAAAATTCCAAGTGCTGACTGGCTGACTTCTGACCAAAACCATAATTTGCTACTAGCTAGAAACTAGTAATTCAAGTACTTGCTTGATTGATTCTTAAATGCTATGGTCAAAAGTCTAGGATATATAAACCTAATAAATTCGGTTCACTCCTAACAATCAACTTTCAAGATTTCTTGATGATGTTATTACATTACTCAGATACTGCAGCTCTCTTGCATTTAACCTTGCATGTAATAGTTAACAAAAATGCTCAGCCACTTGTGTCACATAATTCAAAAACATAATTGGCTTAAGAGTTGTGATCAAAGTATACTCACAATGTGATATTTTGAATGCTTCGTCAAAATTCTTTGAAAACATGAATTCTCCGATTTGAACAAGATGGATCCATCTGTTGTTTCTTCCAAGTAACCATTAGCAGGTCTCTTTCCCGACATGACATCATTGCCTGTACAAAGCAAAATTGAGACATTGTTTTCAGGAAAAAAAAAGAGTAAACAATTAAGGTGTAGAGAAGTAGAGAAAAACAACTTTACAACCTTTTTCACCAGCAACGACTGTTTCGCCTTTACTGTCTATATTCTTGTTGTTTTCAGTTACAAGGTCAAGAACTTCATCTTTTACTCGAGCTTGATTTCCGTTATTCCTCAAACAAACAGAACAGTTCATCCTCCTCTTGGCTACTTTTACATCTTTCTCACAGGCACTTCTATCATAGATTATGACATTAAACTTTGATTCACCATCATATCTGAAGATCAAAAAATCCCCAAGTTCTAAATGGTGATCCTTCACAAAACACTGCCATCCATTCTGGAAGAACAAGCCATTTTCAGTTCTTTCCAATTCCACAGCCCAACATAGTCCACTAGGACCTCTAAGAGCACATTCGTGAGGTGATCTCCCATTCCAAATGAAGTTCTTGGTAAGCTCTGGGGGTATAAGCTACAAATCAAATTTAACAAGTTCTTAAAGAAAAGGCATAGTGTATGCTTAAAACAAAAGTAAGCCTAGATTATATATACTGTCATCACATCTTAAACAACAGTTTCGTCTCTGAGATCAACAGGAGGGCCCTAGCGAAAAATATTGAAAAGAATTTCCATGACACCAGAGTATATAGTAACAGAGAGATAGAAATCAAATACTTCAACATAACATCTCTTCGGATCATTAGCCTTTCCACTCATCAAACATTTGCCTTGTTTCTTAAACTTGCCATTACTTCCTCACCCATGTAAACAATTACTCAACCTATCCATGATATAGGACGCACAATTTTCACAAGTACAGTTAATAAGATCAACCGATCAGAATTATAAGTGAAGCACTGATCAAACATGAACCATGAACAGAGTATTAACCCCAAGTCCAAATCCAAAACCCAAATGAACCAAGACAAAAGCAAAGAGAAAATCATGCATTCTTGATGTAGTGATGAGTTTTCTTTTTGGTCCTGGCACATATATGACTGTGTTCTTTGGTTTTAAAATGACTGACAATGAAGGCAGGATTAGGGTTATACCAGACGCTTAGAGAAGTCACCAAACAGCACCTTGAAAAATGATGGTTTATTTGGCGTACACTTGTTAATTGGCTTCCTGGCCATTTGAAGCTGCACCCTAATTTTCTTGTATGCTTCGCTTCGAAGCTTACAAGGTTTATTTTCTGCTCTGTCTATTAGGGGAAGCAAAACGACGGTGTTTCATATGCTACATTTTTTTCTTTTTTAGTCCAAGAATCATAACATAATATGAGTTATGACCGTAAAAATGAAAATTAAAAAGAGAAAAAAGAAAATGGTGGTCTAGGTGTCATTTATACAAAAAAAAAAAAAACACAAAAATACTTAACTGTTGTTAAATTACATATATATTAGTTCTTTTGCCATACGAAGATATCGGGTATTATGTTAATTCATTGATGTATATCGAGGTAAAGGCTGATCGGTTAATTCAAAGGAAAACAAATTTATGACATGTAACTTGCAAATAAATGTGTATAAAAATTTTCTATACAATTTTTATTTGTAAATCGTTTTTGGTTATTTAAATGAAAGTAAAAATTTGGGTGATAATTCAAATGATAGGTTTACTATCAAGTTATTTGATGACTATACCCAGCTAAGTGACTGTTGGAAATACTTATGGAACTATGGAATATCAGAGTGAAGACTTATAAACTCTAAGGGCAAACTTATCTCTGATGTTAAAAGGTTGAAGAGAAGACTGGGTATGTTGCCACTTTCTGTTTGTGTCAACTCCTTCTGTCCTTCATTTGTTTAAAGGGTAATTTGGGAGTGGAGTAACTTGGAAGCTAAGATTGCGAATATTGCCATGCATTTAAACTAGGAGGGTTGGACCGTTGATAATACTTCTTGCCATTCTAAATGTTACAGTAATCCAGAATGGAGCTCTATATTTATGTTAACCTGTTGGTACACAATAAAATGGAGAATAGGCTTATATTTGAAAACTCACTTGTCGAAGATATCTCTTATCTTTGTCTTAGACTATACAATAAAATGTCATACAATTAGGTATCCTGAGTTCTAAAATTCTAATTTCGGATTCCAGGTCCTATAGGCTGTGCTATCATTAATAGAGTTTGTAATGTTGTTTATGGGTCATTTTATAACTTTCTTTTTATTACATTAGAGTGAGATCACACATCTCTACTTGTCACGCCCCGAATTTTGAATAACCAATTCAAATCCGAAACATGAATAAATAATTAATACAAATAACGTTCTGAATTTTTTTCTCAGAAACAAACACACCACTCGCCACTCAACATAAAAACTCGAAAACCTCGAGTTAATTATTACAATTCACTCTTACAAAGTAAAATTGTAAAGCTCTAAATGAGCATAACAAACCTCACAATATAATGCTGTAATTCACATAACACTACTCTAAGCAGCCCGATCACCGTCCTGGTTCTCCTGACCTGCAGGGTTATCCGCTACACCGTTTGAATAGTGTACCGGGATTGCAACAACACAAAACCCGGTAAGCTTTTGACAGCCCGTATGAGTAAAAAGAAATGAACGGTTGCTTTATTATTACACAATACTTTTAACTCAGTAACAACCAACAATCTCAACATCTGCAAGGAAACATCAAACAACACACGGAAATCCACAACGAATGCATTTCCACAATCCTCTAACCACAATATCACCACTTTGGTCCTACAATCACTCAACCCCTTATATCACCACTTTGGTCCATCCCAACAACACGTTAGAGCTCTAACTACATCGCTACCTGTCGCCTTGGCCTAGGTTCAAGTAGTACGACATATTACCAGGTTAACTTAATAACCCTCGATCTTTGGGCTCCCAGCCCTCAGAACTATATACTTCGGTTAATAATAAACCGTCAATCTTCGGACATCCCCGTCCTTAGAACACAAACACTCCGGTTATCCTTAACCGTCGATCTTCGGACACCCCTGTCCTCAGAACCCTACATTCTCCACCTCTATACATCCCACAATGTCAACCATGAATATCAACATGAACTCATCAATCATGATCATCACATATAAATATGGTAAGTCACATCTCAAACCATAATAATTAAATCATCACAATACCACTCTCTTCAATGTCACACCATTCCACATATAATCACGTAAATATATATATACGTAATCACTCACTCAGGAATGACCACTAATACCAACTATAGTCCACACAAGAAAATCGTGAAATTCATTTTGTATAATTAAAATCGTTTTACTTACCTATGGACCGTAGTTGATCAAGTCCATATGATTTTAAAATAAATATTTATTCCATAAATATTTTCACACAATTACGACAAAATAAAGTAATTAAAATTATTCGGTTCGTAATATGAACCACGTGAGGTTTACTCACCTCTAAATTCCCGCTGCGTCTTCTTAACAGCTCAAAATACAATTTCACGAATCGTCCGCCAAATCAAACAGTCGATCACCTAATCAAACATGACCTTAACTTAGCCAATAACTCAAAAACATAATCAAACGACAATCCAACGGTCGGATCGAAATTAAATGATGATCCAACGGTCGGATCCTCACGGATCGCCTTTAGGATCATCCTCCAAAAATCATCACGAAGATCCAACGGTCGGATCTCCCTGAATCGTCCTTACTAACATTTTCACCAATTTATACGAAAATCCGACGGACGGATTCTCACGAATCGCCTCCCTAATCACTGTTTAACAATTATACGAAGATCCAACGGTCGGATCTTCGCCCATGAACACACAAAGCCACTGGGACAGTCATAAGATCAACATATCAAAACTACAAGTCCATCGGACGGTCCGACCTTCACAGATCACAAATCGAACGATCGAAATCGTAAAATTCATAACTTAATCATACGATATCCAAAAATTGCATATAATATGTCGAAATGGTCGTATTGAAATATAGAATCTAAAAATGTACAGAAACTATATTTTTGACCCCCGGAGGTGGCCGGAAATGGCCGCCGGAGTTAGTGGCAGAGCCGCCGCCGACCACCACCAATGGTGTCGGGGTCGGGCTGCTCCTCTTCATCTCAACAAGCTTAACAACTTTCCTAACTAGCATGTAAGCTGGAAATGACCGGAAGGGGTCGAAATTACCTAGTACAGTAGAGGTGGCCGGAATTTTTCCAGAAACCGGCGAGTGCTCCGATCCACGTAAAAAATTCGACAACTCGCTTCGATCCCTTCTGGAGATTTGTTCAGTAACTCAAGGCGAGCTCACCAGTTCAAGAATCACAAGAAATGGTGGTCTGTAACTCGAGATATCCGGATTAAAAGGTGATTTTCGATCTAAATCGGGGTTGACTTGCAGCCACTGCTACGGGTCGCACCGCCGTGTAAGGCTGCTTCTGGGAGCTTCAGGAAGTTGAGGCGAGCTCGAGGATGAAGTTTGGTGAGTATTGGTGACCGGAAGCACTAGTTATCAAGCTTGGAACTAAAACGGGTTTTTAAAACAAACCGGCTTCCGCCGTCGTTTCCGGTTGTTCTGCAGAGAAAGGCTGCCACCTGCAGCTGCGCAAGATCGATTTGAAGCTGTGGGAGGTGGTTTGGTACTGATTGGTGGCCGGTGGAGCGAGAGAGAGAATTGAGAGCTTTTGCTCTGTTTTTCGGACGTGAAACAGAGGAAATGAGGGAGAGTTGTCCGTTTGCTAGCTATTGATCTGTTCTTCAATCATGCACAATCATGAAAGAGATAAAGCACCGGTTTCTACTGCCTAAAACAAGGAAAGGTGTCTGCCACAATTTCACACAATCATGAAAGATAAAGCCTTAAAACATGGAAAGTAAAGCAATGCCATAATTATGTTTTTGCTTTGATTAAAGAAACAACCGGGTATTACACTACTACTATAAATGGAGGCCTTCTTTTGGTGTCAAAGGCTTCACCAAATTTTGAAGTGACTATAATACCCTTCAATGACATAATTATCAAATTAATTTAATAAAATATAAATAGATAAAAGTGTAAATTGAAAAAATAGGCAAACCACCATTATTTTATGTCCAAAAAATAAATAACCATTATTCTTTTTAGTTGATCTATTTTCCATTAACATCACAATATCACCCGTGAGAAACGCGGGCACGTTGCTAGTCTATTATAATCCTAACTCAATTCTCAACCCTCATTCACCACTTGTTCTAACGGGGTGATTTTAATAAATAAAAATAAAAATTTGACTTCATTAGTTGAGAAAAAAAGAAATAGAATGACCAAAATGGCCTTGAATTTAACAAAAATAAATAAATAAATAAATAAAAAGCTCATCAAAGAAACGTGATAGTGTAACAGGAAAAAAAGGGAGCTCTCAGAAAGTTTTGGTGATACAGAGAGAGAGAGAGAGAGAGAGAGAGATCTGTTAACCTGTGCGGGCATGTTCGTTACCGCGAAGGCATAAAGCTATAGTTGAATTGACTCCAACGCCCCTCCAGATTCTCCAATCAACCCAACCCAATCTTCATAGTAGTGTTCAACAGATATGGATCTGAGCCAGGTGAGTTGATCTTTGCTGCTTGCTTATATATCACATGGGCTGGAGCTGCACTTATATATATATATTTTCAAGTCCTATGTGTCATGGGTTTAGGGATTTGGGATCTGGGTTGGTGTTTCTGAGAGGTTTTCAAGTTTGTGAGAAAATGAGAATCTGCTCTGCTAATTTGTATTATGGATTTGGTATGCAGATATGTATGTTTTTGTTCCGGGTTTCGATGAATGTTAGATCTGGGTTTTCATGTTCTCTTTAGGTGAATGTTGTTGTTCTGCAATTGACTAAATTATTCGAGACTCTCGAAGACTCATAATGATTAATATTGTCTTTAGATGTCTGGAATTGGGGTGGGTGTTTAGTTTCGATTCAATCCCTGATCATATCATATGAAGAGAAACAAGGAAATGTGTAGATAGTTTTGGGTTCTCGAGGCTCCAGAAGAAAAGAGTTCAACTCACTTCTGGATTCTTCAGTTCTTGTGAAAGGTTTTGCATCATATCATTGAGAAGGAGAAATGGTCTTGTTATATTGCAGCTGACTAACAGCAATGATTCCTTTCGAGCGAACTCATATATGAGTTGTGGCTGCAAGTTTGACTTATTTTTACCTCTAAACCAAATTTACTCTACTTTCATGTGCAGCCACAGGGAGAAAACTATGCCAACCCAAAGACGTGTTTCTTTCATGTTCTTTTCAAGGTCTAATATCTACAACTTTGTTATCCAATGTTCCTATATAGGAAAAAGAAGAAGAATTAAAGATTGTTATGTACAAACATCATACATTCTTATATGTTACTTTATGTTCCTTCTCTTCCACAGGCTGCAGCATTGGCTTTTTACATACTCTCAGCCCTGTTCTTTGATAACTTTGTTATCATTTTTGTTGTGACTGTTCTTCTCGCTGCTTTTGATTTCTGGGTGGTGAAGAATGTGAGTGGACGCATTTTAGTTGGTCTGAGGTGGTGGAATGAAATAAATGATCTTGGGGAGAGTGTGTGGAAATTTGAGTGCCTTGACCAAGAGGTTCGTACTTATTATAAAAGCTATCCGAATAAGCTTCTCTCCACTATCACCTTGTTTACTATGCTCAATTGGCTCCATTAGTCCATTATCACTGGATTCTAATCCAATGATCTTCGTTTTGCTTTAGTCATTGGCCAGGATGAACAAAAAGGATTCATGGCTATTCTGGTGGACACTTTATCTCACGGTAAGCATATATGAAAACATGTTGGGAACCACTAATCTTTAATTCATTATTCATAAAGATCTAGCACACATAAACAAGCTGGATGAATACACTTGATTTTATTATATATTTGTTATTTATGAAGATCTATAACACAAAATTAATGAAATATAAATATGTGGAAAATAGATCCCAGAGGTATTATGTTTGCTGAAATGTGTTATAAAAAGCTATGTGGGTACACTTGGGAGCTAAAGATGATACTGATATGCTTAATACTCTGGCATTGCAAACATAGTTCATGGATTCAAAAATTAATCCAGTGGTCTGGTTGTTTATATTTTCTCTGTGGAAGTGAGATACTTCCGTAACTCTTTCCACTGCAATCTGTTTTCTTTCTTTCTTGTATGTAAAGCCCTCTTTGGAATAGAAAGAATTAAAAAAAATTACAGGTTCACCAAGTTCATAAAATTATATCTTCTCCAAAAAAAAAAAAAAAAAACAAAGAAGAGAGAGAAGAAAGAACGGGTGCATATTATTGGACCATTAGCTTTACAGCCCATTAGTGACTACAATAAAGTAGATTAGGGTGGGTGCGTATTATAGTACCATTAGCTTTAAAACCCATTAGTGACTGCATTAAGGAGATTAGGAGATCCTAAAGTTCTTGAGTGGTTGAGATCTGAAGGAGGGTGTTGGATAAGGTAGTGACAGATTTAGCAATAAAAGCTCAAAATCACGTGCTCATCTCCGTGGCTTTGCCGGCATTGATGTGATGAGCTCATCGAAGTTGTTGAATTGGATTGGATCTCCCATGCAGCCTTAAAGTGCATAAAAAAAAATTAAAAAAGAAAAAAAACAATTGATAATAATGGTTGTGTATTGTAGACCATTAGCTTTACAACCCATTAGAGGACATTTAAGAGATTAGGAGATCCTGAAGTTCTTCAGTGTTGGGCTTCAAGAGGGAGTTGGTATGGCTATATCCATGCCAAATTTAGGCGATAAAATCTCAAAATCTTGTTCTCATCTTTGTGACTTTCCCAGCTTTGCTGTGATGAGCGCATTGAAGCTGTTGGATAGGAGTGGATTTAGGTGGTTGGTAAAGATTATAGTTCACAATAGGTGGTGGTATGGCTCTTAGAATTTTATCAGGTGTACAATCTGAATTTTTCAGTAAAGGGTTTCTTATTGCTGCGAGAATTGCAGCTCTGGCAGTGAGAAAAGTACGAGTTTTAGTCCTCTATGGTCCAGAGCTGGTTGACCGTTCTTTATTTTTCTGTATCTCTTGTCCTTTGGTTTTTGCTGTAATATTTTTTATTAGTCCTCTATGGTCCAGAGCTAGTTAACTCTTCTTTATTTTTATGTATCTCTTTTCATTTGGTTTTTGCTGTACTATTTTTTATGGTTGGTGTTTAGAGAAAATTGGTTGAATCATATTAGTTGGATCATGTACTGAACTCTCATGGAAATGGTCACATAGAGTTTGCTTGCTTGTAGTTGTGTTTGAAATGGTGGACTAAATGGGGATTGGATTTCTTGCATTAAAGAAGGCAGAAGCATATGATGATGAAAAGTGAAATGCAGATGAAGATTTTCATTTTTTTTTTCCATTAAGATGAGAGATGAGTTTGACATTTTATAAACAAAAAAACCATGTTAAAGGAAGATTTTGAAAACCTTAGGATTTAAAATTTACTTGTTGCAGGTGGTTGCTCGTTTTCTGAACATTGTTCAAGCTCTTAGCATCCCTGATGTGTCTTTTCATTTGGATGTCTCGCCCTTTACTGTGTGAGACAAATATTGTTTTCTTAGCATTGCTTAGGGCAAGAAATGCACATTTATTGTTGCAAATTTGATTTAGATCTCAAACTTGAAACTAAGTGAGATTTGGGCTGGGAGGGAAGTAAATTAAGTGAGAATCTGGAGCCTGTGCTCTTTACTTATTACGACACTCTGTCTGGTTTCATCTTTCATGTACATATCTGAATATCTGTATGTATGTATGTGTTGTGAAATTTCAAACTGTTTTAAGTTCTCTCACCTGTCTTATTTTCTTTGTAGGCTGGCTTGTGGATTGTGCTTGGAATATTTTCTCTGATTCGGTTTCAAGCTGATTATCTGCTCGTTATTGGAGTTTGTTTGACTCTCAGCATTGCAAATATAGTTGGATTCACCAAATGCCGTAAAGGTATGGAAGTAGTTCACAAATACGAAGTTATTCATTTTACTTTATCTATATATTGTTATCACTGAATGGTTGCTTCTCCGCTTTAAAAGTCAGCACATCTAGGGGTTCTGTCATTGTATTATGTCAGATATTTCAGTCAAGATTCTTATTTGAAGTTGTGTTTCTAAAATCTACTTTTGATGGATTACACTAAAGTAGATTTAAAGGGTATATGGAGCCGAGGTAATGCTAGATGTGAATCATGAAGCCACATCGTTTACTATTTTAAAATGTTGCCGTTGGTAATACAGTGCATTTATGAATGCACTGGACAGCCAGTGGTCTTTGTCTCCTTGTAGTATTTCATTGGTATATATGTTTTCATATGTAATGAGATAATACTCCTGATCTTGCTTTCAGATGCAAAAAAGCAAATCCAGCAATTTGCCTCCCAAACCATTGCATCCCGGATGTCATCCACGATCCAATCAGCATTCAGTGTCGTCTGAATCATTCTTGCAGGAAATTTGAAATAGTTTGGATAAAGAAAACTTTTGTAAGAGCGTGTACATGATCACCATATTGTCCAGCATTTGTCTGGCTTCTTGTTGAGCTTTGGTAGGGTTATAAAGAAAGTTTTTGTATGGATTCGTTTCGATTAATACTGGTATGTATGATAAACGCAGTGATATTCCAAGTACATTACAATCATCTCATGTTAGAACCCAAGTGTAATTTTTGCACTTCAAAAACATTGCTCTTGTTAAATAGACTAGATGGTGTAGCAGTTATATAGGAAAGTAAAAAAATAACATGCCATTTGTTTTTGTGATTTATGATGGCAACAGGTTTCGAAGGGCATGGATTTCTAAACAATAATTAGCATGCCTTAAATGTCGCTATATGTATTTGGCGAGAGAGTATTCAATGTACCGATGTGCAGTCGCTAAATGTATATGGATTTCTAAACAATAAGAATGAACGGTTGGATGACATTCAGTACATTTTTTTGTTATTAAAATAAATATCAATGGTTGACATCTGTTGGATTTGATGGTTTACTTACAGTCTTACACTCCCCGTACATAGAAGAATTTTCAGTACTTGGCCATGATATTTTTTGAAAGAAGGACGTCAGACTTTATTATAGCACTCAAAGGTCGTGTTTGTTAGGGGGGATTGTGTTACCTAGGCTTAATTTCTTATTGAGTCCTGCACTCCTCAAGCTAGACTTATGCTATATAGTGCCTTGACCCACGTTTGGTGCCAGCGGGATTAAGTATAGAACTGAAACCTTCAACACCACCAACCTGCAAAACCAACGAAGCTCCAAACGGTGATCTGATCAAAGCTCTGCTATCAGGCACCTCTGGCCGGCGCACCGGTTGGGTTCGATCTATCTTCTGGTCGCCGACGTGCCTCTAGCCTCAGTTGGTCTAATTGGTGGGTGTGGAGAGAGAATTGAATGCCGAGGTCTCCGGCGGTTTCTCTACAAATTCCTGCGGCTCCGGCGATGTTTTGAGGTGCATGAGGTATGAAAGTTGATCTACTCTTCGTGTTCTACATGCTAGTTTACATGATTTTCGAATTTGATTATGTTTTGGAAGAATTGGTTTCTGGGTGTTTCAGCCATCGTTGGGTACACCGTATGTGGTGGTGGTTTCGGGTTTCTTTAGGCTAATTTTGATTCAATTATGAATGTTGGGGCTAGGAATGAGGTTTTTGTGCTGAATTTCAAAACGGGTGAAGATTGTGGAGAAGGCGAGCAGAATTAATTGATTCAATTTCTGGGTTGTTCATCAAGGTCAGTCAAACGATGAGAAGAAATTGATAAGAAATAACGAATTGATGACAAGGAATTGAAAACAAAAACGATGTAGACAGAGCTGAATTGCAGGTAAGGAGGTGAGAAGACGAGGTGAGGCTGAAGTGAAGAACGGAGCTTCCACAGTCCGATGAAATTTGGGGAGACTATGTAAGAAGGTGTTGAGGTTGATTCGGGGACTACATAGTCTCATTTAATGGAGTCCTGAGTGATGCCAAACACGGGATTAGTCTGTTTATATGAGATAAGCCAGTCCAATCCCATCCAATCCTCCCTAACAAACGCGACCAAAGGAGATTAACGAGTACAATGCATGGCCACGCATTCCCTAACAGCCAGAGGAATGGTACCTACCCAAGAAACATCTAACCTAGAATATAAAGCTAATTTAGCAAGTTTATCTGCTGCAACATTTGATTCCCTATAAATGTGGGTAAAGTAAGCCCCTGGCAGAGAGTGCAAAGGAGTCTACAATATCATCCACCAGACGACCAAGAAGTGACAGATTGCCACTCTGATCTTTGGTAGCCTGAACCAAAGTCAAGCAATCGGATTCGAAGATAATCGGAGTCAACTGATGGGTAACAGCCAATTGACCTGTGCTGTTTGAAGAAAGACAAGTGGGTGAACCCGTGGGGCCCTCAAATGGCCAGATTTATGACTCTCCAAGCCGACGGCTTGGCTCTAGCCAAGAACTCAGCTCCAGCCGACAACCTGACAAGCAAAAGATGGCAGATGTACAACGCCAACATGTGCAGCCCCAAAGTGGCCATAACTTGTCAAATATCACGCCCCAGGAAACTGATTCGCAACTTAAGGGTGATAATGATGAATTAATGCATTCTGAAAATTATGGAACATCACAGACGAAAGAATTATTCATTGAAAAGCCCAACTGTGATGCACCTAGTAAACAGAATATTAAGAGCCCTCATCTATCAGAGTTTTCCCCCTCTCTACATCGTCGACTGAAGAATCCGCTGCGAGTGTTCCTTCTCAGGTACCTTTAATTTCAAATAAATCATCTGGGGTAGGTAATAGTGAGTCTAGGAAATCACAGAGGGCTACCAAGGGTATTCCTAAGAAGCAATATGAACCAAACATCAAAACCAAAGCTAAGTATCCTATAGCTAATTATATGTCTAACCATAGGTTGTCTGGGTCACATGCACTTGTTGTTGATCAATTATCCACTGTATCTATCCCTAGTAGTGTACAGGATGCTTTGGCGGATCTCAAGTGGACACAAGCGATGAATGAAGAACTAGAGGCATTGCAGAAAAACTTGACCTGGGATATTGTGACTATGCCTGCTGGAAAGAAGACTGTTGGATGTCGATGGGTGTTTACAGTAAAACTTAAAGCTGATGGGAGCATTGATAGGTACAAAGCCAGATTAGTTGCCAAAGGTTACACTCAGCGCTATGGAATTGATTATGAAGAGACGTTTGCCCCTGTAGCAAAGATCAATACCGTTCGAATCTTGATTTCACTTACAGCAACTAAAGATTGGCCTCTACATCAGTATGATGTTAAGAATGCGTTCCTCAATGGTAACTTGGAGGAAGAAGTGTATATGGACATGCCACCAAGAGTTAAAAATTTGCCTTATGACACTGGCAAGGTTTGTAAGTTGAAAAAGTCTCTTTATGGGTTGAAGCAGTCTCCAAGAGCTTGGTTTGGAAGATTCTCCAAATCCATGAGGGCGTTTGGTTATAAACAAAGCAACTCGGATCACACTTTGTTCATCAAGCGTAGTCAGGGTAAAATTACCGCTCTGATTGTATATGTTGATGATATGATTGTCACAGGGGATGACTTAAAAGAGATGGAGGCTCTACAGAAGTATCTTTCTAAGGAGTTCGAGATGAAGGATCTTGGGCAATTAAAGTACTTTCTGGGAATTGAGGTTGCGAGGTCTAAGAAGGGGATTTCACTGTCCCAACGTAAGTATGTGCTTGATTTGTTAGCTAAAACCGGGATGCTTGACTGTGATCCTATTGAGACACCGATCGAGATGAACCACAACCTTGCCATCTATCCGGATCAAGTTCCAACTGATAAAGGAAGGTATCAACATCTGGTAGGAAGGCTTATTTATCTCTCTCATACTAGGCCTGATATTGCTTATGCTGTGAGTGTGGTTAGTCAGTTTATGCATTGTCCCAGTGAAGAGCATATGAATGCAGTATATCGTATTTTGAGATACCTTAAGATGGCACCTGGAAAAGGTTTGTTGTTTGAAAAAAAGGGTGAGTTGGAAGTTGTGGGGTACACGGATGCAGACTGGGCTAGTGATAAGACAGACAGACGGTCCACATCTGGGTATTTTACATTCGTTGGAGGAAACCTAGTGACTTGGCGCAGCAAGAAACAGAAGGTTGTTGCTAGGTCAAGTGCTGAAGCTGAGTTTCGAGGTATGGCACATGGAGTTTGTGAGATGTTGTGGATTCGTAATGTGTTGAAAGATTTGGGTTTTAAGCTCAAGAAGCCTATAGATTTGCATTGTGATAGCAAGTCTGCTATTGAAATCGCTCATAATCCTGTTTAGCATGACCGGACTAAGCATGTGGAAGTAGATCGACATTTCATTAAGGAAAACCTGGACAAGAAGATCATTCGTTTCCCTTTTGTGTATACAGGAGATCAATTAGCAGATGTTCTTACGAAAGGAGTGTCAAGGAAAGTGTTTGCCAACTCGATTGAAAAGTTGGGCATGATTGACATCTATGCACCAACTTGAGGGGGAGTGTAGAATATTTTGTAAATATTTGCTTTCCTTGTAGGTGTAGATTACGTTTTCTGTATAATTGTAGGAGATGTTTTCCTATTAGGACTACTCTTGTATCTCTTTATATACCTCCTATTTTGGAGATGAATAAATCAATCGAAGCATTCCAAAACACATTGAATTCTTATTTTCTACTTTACCCGTGGAAATATTGTCATTAACCTTACCTGGAAAGCTTGTTGGAATTGAACTCACAACTGAACTTGAGATATTCTGTCCTTCCTCCTTTACTATTGGAACAATGGCTTGCTCAACAACAAATGGAGCAGTAGTTTGTTCAACCACTGCGAGCTTGATCAACTATCTTACCATCTTTTGGCATATTCACCTCAAACCTCTCCAAAAGGAGGAGGGGATTTATGTGCAAAAGATGTTCCTTCTCCATCATCAATAGAAACAGTAGGACGAGAAGAAAAGGATACATGCTTCTTCCCCTATCCACTGGCACAAAAACTTGCTTCATCTTACTCTTCCGCCGCCGCCTAGGCTGGCGAGAGCGACCCCGGTCCGGCTCCACGTCAACTAAACTTGAGTCCCACCTTCTTCTGCACAAGCTTGCAAGCCGTCACCCTATGCCCAATATTACCACAATGTGAACACAGATCAGGAAGACGTTCATACTCAGCTTCAATTATCACAGTCTCCCCATTCTTGTGACAAACAGCTAATTCACGAGGAGGATCATAAGATAAATCAATGTCCACTAGAACCCTTACGAAAAGCCCAAATTTTCTGTCCAAAGTGTTCTGATCGATATTCACAAGAACCTCAATGCCATGTGCAATTTCAAACAAAGTACGAGGCTCCCAGAGTTCAAGCCCTAGATCCCAAAAATTCACCCATACTTGAGAGCGTTAGTGTTCTTTTGACTTGCCGAGGAGAAATTCGGCGTCCGATCCATTGCATAAAACGCAACACTCCTGGTCTAAGAACAACTGATCCCATTTCCCAGACCATAGAACGTGCAGCCTCCGAAGCAAAATTGAAGGAGTAATACCCCTTGCCCATAGGGATGATTCGCCAACTGCCAATATGTAAGTATTTGGACTACTCCCTCAACACATGACTTTCCCAAGATCTCAAAGAAAACAGACATGCAAAGAATAAGGAGAGTATCTCTCCAAATTGCTCGGTGACTTAAAGCAAGGAAAAGAAGATTGCAGAATCATATCATGAAGAGAGATTCAAAGAAATTGATTCACTGATCTTGAGATAGAGGTGTCTTTAATTCATATCATATTTGCATGATTCTAAATTGATATGCATTGATTGTACTTATACTCAAAATCTCTTTATGTATGCATATCCGATTACTTGTTCAAAATGGTTTTAAAAACCTTTCTATATTTATCTTATTTTGTAATTAAGATAAGATTTGATTGAGGGGGAGTTTTGCTTCCCTATAAAAGGTTTTGAAAACTATTTTTCAATGTAGAGATTTTCGTTACAAAAATTGTGTCTATTGAATCACTAGTATTCGTGTTTCAACTGTTTTCTGAAAACTCTCATTATGTGTTTCATGTGTTCACTTGCATAATTAATCATGCTCATAAGTTATTCTCAAGATCAGTGATTCGATAGAGTGCAAGGAAGGATTGAAGATAGATTGTCTAGAAAGGTCTATTGATTTAGTTAGGAGTTAGAACAATTATAAATCAAGTTAGCATTTGTTGCTAAGTGAAAGTGTTTGTTATGAACAACACTACTTGTATATTGTAAACTCCTTTGATTCATATTGGATTTATTATTCGTGTTGGCTACGTTAAAAGCCACGCAGTGAAGTTTCCTCAGTGGAGAGGTTTACATTGCGTTAGCAAATCTCGTGTTGTGAATCGTGTTTTCTCTAAATAAATACATAGAAGTAAAACAATTCATCAACACTTGTTCCATCGAGTATTTTCATTTGGCATCAGAGCGGGTTCTAGAAATTTCTAGTGATCCCAGGAAGATGGAACATTCACGGGATAGGGCTGCTGGTGGATCTATAAATAGTCCTCCATGGTTCGAAGGTGGATGTGAAAAATATACTCAGTGGAAGATATACATTAAATCATATCTCTATGCTCAAGATGAACATGTGTGGAAAATTGTAGAAAATGGCTGGACCATACCTATGATAAAAGCAAAAGGAGAAAGCTCTTCCACTGCCACTCCCAAACCAGGGAAGGACTGGACTGAGGAAGAAGTTCGTGATCTGCAAGCAGATTTCAAAGCTAAGAACAGCATTTTCACAGCCCTATCTGAACGGGAAAAACTGAGGATCAGTCACTGCGATACTGCCAAGCAGGCATAGGATCTTCTACAGACTACATATGAAGGAAATAAAAAGGTACGTGCTCAGAAATTACAAGCACTGATTTTTGAGTTCGAAACTATGACCATGGGAGATGATGAAACCATTGATGATTTCCATGGTAGAATTCTTAAACTTTCCGGTCAGTGTCGTAGTTTGGGAGCACCTTTTGATGAAGATAAGATTGTCAAAAAGATTCTCAGGGCCTTGCCAGAAAAATTCCATTCAAAAGTCACCAGTATTGAGGACTCATTTGATATTGATGAGTACCCTCTTGATGAGCTCATCGGCAATCTCAAAACTTATGAGATGAGGTTGAAACCTGAGAAGAAGAATAAGGGTGTAGCCTTCAAGGCAGTAAAAGGAGCTGAAGAGGAAGAAGAAACACTAGATCTTGCTCTACTGACAAAGGAATTCAAAAGATTTCTCAAAAGCAAGAACTCATCTAGAAATCCAAATGCTTCTAAGAAAAACATCTATGGCGGAAGTAGTAGCAGCAGTGACTACAATGGCAAGATTGGAAAAGGAAGCTTCAAAGGAACTCAATCTGGAAAGCCTAAATGCTATGAGTGTGGTGGCTATGGTCATATCTCTACTGACTGTGGAAATAGAAAACATGGAAACAACAACAACAAGTCTCTTCTTCCAACTTGGAGTGATGATGAGTCTCAAGAAGTGGAAAACCTGGCTCTTGTGTCATCACTTCTACCTAATTCTGATAGTGATGAGGCATTTTCTGATGATGAAACAAATATCCGCTGCAAACAACTCTATAAAGCTTCAAAAGCCACATTACTACGGAATTTAAGCTTAGAAAAGGAAGTTGAATTTCTAAGAACAGAAAAAGAAAGAATGGAACATTTGTTCGAGACTTCACAATCTACATGGGAACAGGAAAGAAGTAATCTTGTAACTGAACTGACTATCTCGTCAAGTGATCAGGGCTCATCAAGTTGGAAGGCTGAAAAGGCTGAATATCTCAACAAAATCAAAATGCTAGAACTGGACGTGAGAGGACAACAAGTTCTAAACCTTGAGTTATTGGCCAAAAATGAGTCCCTACAAGATGAGCTAAAATCGACTCAAGAAAAATTCACCAAGTTTGAGGTCAGCTCTAGCACCATGACAAAATTACTTGGGGCAGGAAGAGCTCCATATGACACCTTTGGGCTAGGTTACACAGGAGAAAATTCTAAAATCACAAAGTTTGTTAGAGCATTTGGATCACTTGTCAAAAAGGAGGAAGTCACACATGATGATCAAATCTCTATACTGAGAAACATGAAGGAAGGTCAGCCAACATACACCCCTCAGGTAAAAGTTGACCAAGGATCTCCCACTGGTAAAAACAGGTATCCTAACTCTAAAAATTTTATTCCAACTTGTCATCACTGTGGTAAGATAGGTCATATCAGACCTAGGTGTATAGAGAGAGAGTTAGTCTCACATGTTTCTCAAGAAAAATGTACTGTTGAATCCTTACAATGTGAACTTAGAGAACAGAAGGAACTTCTAAATAAACTAACTAATATGTTCTCTCAGAAAGACTTTCAAATCAGAAAGGGAAAGAATGTCTGGACCAAGAAAATCACAAGTAAGTGTCTTTTAGCCCGCACTAAAGAAACTGATGATCATTCTTCGTTGACAGGTACTAACTCAGATCAGCAAACTATTCATATAGAGGCCACATGCCTGGTAGCCTTAACTGCCTTGGCAGACAAGCAACGAGATTTCTGGTATATAGACAGTGGATGTTCCAGACACATGACAGGAGACAAAGCCTGGTTTACTTCATTTGAGGATGAAAGCATGACCGGTTCAGTCACCTTTGGAGATGGAAGAAAAGCAAATATCATAGCTCGGGGCACAGTAAACACTCCAGGTATACCAAATCTTAAAAATGTGTTGTATGTTGAAGGCTTAACTGCAAATCTAATCAGTGTCAGCCATTTGGCTGATGACTATGAAGATGTTTGGTTCAACAAACACAGGTGTTTGGTGATGAATCAGAAAGGAAAAGGTATCATGGGAGGTAAAAGATCTTTCGATAACTGCTATCATATTCAAGCTAATGAAAATTTCAACTTGCAATCATGTTTGTCTGTAAGATCCGCAGAGGAAACATTTGAGCTTTGGCACAGAAGAATGGGACACGTAAACTATCAAGATTTGCTGAAGCTATCCTCCAAACAATGTGTAAGGGGTCTGCCTAATCTAAATGGTAAAACAGACAAGATGTGTGGTGATTGTAAAACTGGAAAGCAGACCAAGGCACCTCACAAGGTGGTAAACTCAGCAACGACTACAAAGGTACTGGAACTATTGCATATGGATCTGATGGGGCCTGCTCAATCTGAGAGCATTGGAGGTAAGAGCTATATATTAGTTGTTGTGGATGATTTTTCAAGATATACTTGGGTAAATTTCTTAAAAGACAAAGCTGAAACATTTGAATCTTTTAAGAATCTGAGTCAAAAACTGATAATCGAAAAGAAATCATTTGATACTTGCATAGTCAGGGTAAGATCAGATAATGGCACAGAATTTAAAAACACTTCTTTCACTAACTATTTTGATGAGCTTGGTGTGTCACATGAGTTCTCAGCCCCAATTACGCCACAGCAAAATGGCATTGTGGAAAGGAAAAATAGGGTTCTGCTGGACATGGCTCGTGTTATGCTACATGCAGCAGGATTAAGCAAAAAATTTTGGGCTGAAGCTATAAGCACTGCATGCTATACCATTAATCGAGTGTTCTTGAGAACAGGTACTGATCAGACAGCATATGAGATATGGAAAGGAAAGAAGCCAAATGTAGGACATTTTCATGTTTTCGGAAGTCCTTGCTACATCCTACGAGACAGAGAACATCTCGGGAAATTTGATGCTAGAAGTGATGATGGTGTATTTCTGGGGTATTCCTTGAATAGTAGGGCCTACAGAGTCTATAACAAACGAACCCGTGTTGTTATGGAGTCTATTAATGTCTCTATTAATGATGAATGTATGAAACAGGAAGAAGCATGTGCAGATACACCATCCTCTTCCATCACCAAAACAACAAGCAGTGATATTCAAGCTGAGGAAGAGGAAACAATCGATGGCATCTTTGAACCTGCTCCCACCTTTAGAAGAGGATACAAGCAGGTACTTAAAGATCACTCTAGTCAGGACATTATAGGTGCTATTTCAGATGGACCAATAACAAGAAGGCAAGCTGCAGCTCAGGTAAGTCAGGACCAGGTAAGTGAAGAAAATGTTCTATTATGCTTTATTACTAAAAATCTGACAAGTATGAATGTGATATCTCATTTCGGTTTCGTGTCCTTAATTGAACCAAAAAATGTTAAGGAAGCTTTGTTAGATGATCACTGGATTAGTGCTATGCAGGAAGAGCTAAATCAATTTACTAGGAATGATGTGTGGTACTTGGTATCACGACCCAGTAACTGCAACATTATAGGAACCAAATGGATCTTCCGAAACAAAAGTGATGAAAAAGGAAATGTGATTAGAAACAAAGCTAGACTAGTGGCACAAGGTTATTCACAGATTGAAGGTCTCGATTTTGATGAAACCTTTGCCCCTGTTGCAAGATTAGAATCAGTGAGATTGCTTTTGTCTGTTGCTTGTCACCTAAGATTCAAACTGTTTCAAATGGATGTCAAAACTGCCTTTCTAAATGGTGTGTTGCAAGAAGAAGTCTATGTGGAACAACCTCAAGGTTTCAAAGATCCACATAATTTGAACCATGTTTATAGACTCAAAAAGGCCTTGTATGGTTTAAAGCAGGCTCCACGAGCCTGGTATGAAAGGCTATCCACCCATCTGGTGGGAAAAGGGTACTCAAGAGGATCAATTGATAAAACATTCTTTGTAAAACATGTGAAAAATGATCTTATCATAGCTCAAGTGTATGTTGATGACATTGTCTTTGGCTCTACGTCTCAATATCTTGTCAATGAATTTCAATTGGTCATGGAAAGTGAATTTGAAATGAGCATGTGTGGGGAGCTAACCTTTTTCCTTGGACTGCAAGTAAAGCAACTTGATGCAGGTATCTTTCTCTCTCAAACCAAATATGCGGAGAATCTCATCAAGAAGTTTGGGGTTGAATCCAAGAAAGTTGTTACAAATCCCATGAGCACCACTACAAAGCTGAGCGAGGATCTAAATGGAAAATCAGTTGACTCCACTCTCTATAGAAGCATGATTGGAAGCTTGTTGTATCTAACTGCCAGTAGACCAGATATTTCATACAGTGTGGGAGTGTGTGCTCGATTTCAAGCAAATCCCAAAGCATCACACTTGGAAGCCGTCAAAAGAATCATTCGATATATCGCAGGTACAATTGACTGTGCCATTTTCTATACCTTTGACACTAATGTAGAAATTGCAGGATATTCTGACGCTGACTGGGGAGGAAACTTAAAGGATAGAAAGAGCACTTCAGGGGGATGTTTCTTTATTGGCAACAATCTAGTTGCCTGGCATAGCAAGAAACAAAATTGCATCTCTCTCTCTACTGCAGAAGCTGAATATGTTGCAGCTGGGAGTTGTTGCACGCAAATGCTTTGGATGAAGCAAATGCTTCATGATTATGGCATCCCTCAAGGTAAGTTGTCTATCTTTTGTGACAACACTAGTGCCATCAACATTACCAAGAATCCTGTTCAACACTCTCGCACAAAGCACATTGATCTTCGATATCATTTTATTAGGGATTTGGTTGAACAAAACACACTTGAGTTAAGCTTTGTGCCCACTGAAAATCAACTTGCTGATTTGTTCACTAAGCCTCTTGACACTGCTAGGTTTGAGATGTTGAGAAATGCCCTAGGGATATGTTCTAAGCATTAAGGCACAAGAATGACTGTCCACTATTGATTGAGAAAATTGTGATCTTAGTATCCCTTGACCACAGTCACTAGTAAAATGTACATATTTTCAGCTATGTATCTTTTGTTGCCATGCCTTATTCTGGACAAATAAAATTGTGTACTCATGTTTAGTCACTAGATCACGTAACCCTACTATGCACTTTCACTTCTAGCCTATGTGGTGGCATGCTATGTGTTTCCTGTCACAAGAGATTCGGTGAAGTAGAAGAACTGCTTAAAATGCTCAAATGATTCATTCCCTCTTCTCAAAGTAATCAGGTCCTAGTTGTGGTGAACTTTCTAGGGTTTGTAAGAAACGAGAATGGATAACTATATCCCATCTCTCTGAGTAATCAGGCCTTAGTTGTGGTGAACTTTCTAAGGTTTGCAAGAAATGAGTTGGTAAGTGATCTTTGCACGTAAAATACAATGTTGCTGACAACTACTCGAGAATCTCTCCATGGAGCATCCTTGATATGTTTAGTACCCTAAGAACATCTATTCTGGGAGTTGCTGAGAAGATTCTTGTTACATGAGTTCAAATTGTCACAAAATAAAAGAGGTCAATGACTCAAATTAAATTCGTGCTTGGGAACACTATTTCCTACTTCTTCTCAGTAGATATCATGAGCTTGGTTACATAGTTAGTTCACCTACTTCACTCCTTCTCCATGTCACTAAACTTATCTCTAAGCCCCACATCCTGGTTATACTCACTTTTATCACAGCGTTATTATCTAAGGTCTGACTATGAGTACCAATTATTTTTGTTGATAGAATACATCATGCTTCGTACTCTGAACTATGTTCCTTTCACTACGTGCTTTGTGCTCTCTGTGATTGAACTATGCTATATTTTCTCTCTTCCATATGACAAATGCATTCATTGTCTTGCTTCTTAGCAAAGGAAACGATTATGTGCCTTAATTACAGATCTTTGAAGATCTTTCTCTTTCTCTCTCTCTCTTTCCATGCATGACATCTGGTGCCACTACTTTCCCTTACTGGTTAAGTATACATTGAGGGGGAGAAGTTCATTGCATGCGTGTTTCTCGGAACCATAATTTGTCATAATTACTATCCTCCTTGCACACGCCTTCTCCAACTGGGTTGTCTCTTCAGTTTCCTAACCCTACTGATTTATATAGCCTCTCTTGTCTCTCTCGGATTTTACTCTTGGCTGTCTCTGTGAGCAGGTTCGTTCCAAACATTGATTTTCTCACCATGGTTCGCACAAAGCAAACCGCTCGACTTGGTGGACATCGCCGCCTGCCTCCTCCGGAGGAAGGCCGTCAGGCCGCTGCCAGAGCCGGGATTCTCCATCCCGGCATGCACCGTACACGCAGTCGGAGCCCTCCTCTTCGTCTTTCTCCTTCTGGTGCATCTTCTGCTCCTCTACCTCCTGCTTCTTTGGATAGTCTTCGTGATCAGATCCTGGTGGCTGACTGGCGAATTGCCTGCCTCACTACGGACATGGACGACATGCATTCCCTGCTGGTTCGTACTCGTCATGCTCTAACCACACTCACACAGGAAATCCGGAACATGCAGCGCCACCCTCCCGGGTTTGACTCTCCTGGTCCAGTCAACGTCCTGCCAGCGCCTGTCACACCAGAGGAGAGCTCGGAATCCATGGATGAAGAAGAGTTTATGGACAATGTCACCAAGCTTCTTGAGGAATTTGATGGGCCTTCCCATTCAAAGGGGGAGAAGTAACGCTTTTATTTTTTCTGTTCTTTATGCTTTCTGACGTTTACTTTCTAGCAAACAATATTTATTTTTTGTTGGGTTGTAAGTGCATAAGCACAGACTATTTGTTGGATGCTTACTATTATTAGATAATATTGTCTTGTTGGCTACTTGGATTTGGAAAAGGATGGAAATTGATTCCTTCATTCAAGTAGCACCTTTTGTCCACAAAAATTGTATGTTTGTTAAATTCTAACATGCAGGAATACCAAGGTGGAAAATACGTCATGTGTTGAATGGGATTGCCCAAAGGGGGAGATTGTAAGTATTTGGACTACTCCCTCAACACATGACTTTCCCAAGATCTCAAAGAAAACAGACATGCAAAGAATAAGGAGAGTATCTCTCCAAATTGCTCGGTGACTTAAAGCAAGGAAAAGAAGATTGCAGAATCATATCATGAAGAGAGATTCAAAGAAATTGATTCACTGATCTTGAGATAGAGGTGTCTTTAATTCATATCATATTTGCATGATTCTAAATTGATATGCATTGATTGTACTTATACTCAAAATCTCTTTATGTATGCATATCCGATTACTTGTTCAAAATGGTTTTAAAAACCTTTCTATATTTATCTTATTTTGTAATTAAGATAAGATTTGATTGAGGGGGAGTTTTGCTTCCCTATAAAAGGTTTTGAAAACTATTTTTCAATGTAGAGATTTTCATTACAAAAATTGTGTCTATTGAATCACTAGTATTCGTGTTTCAACTGTTTTCTGAAAACTCTCATTATGTGTTTCATGTGTTCACTTGCATAATTAATCATGCTCATAAGTTATTCTCAAGATCAGTGATTCGATAGAGTGCAAGGAAGGATTGAAGATAGATTGTCTAGAAAGGTCTATTGATTTAGTTAGGAGTTAGAACAATTATAAATCAAGTTAGCATTTGTTGCTAAGTGAAAGTATTTGTTATGAACAACACTACTTGTATATTGTAAACTCCTTTGATTCATATTGGATTTATTATTCGTGTTGGCTACGTTAAAAGCCACGCAGTGAAGTTTCCTCAGTGGAGAGGTTTACACTGCGTTAGCAAATCTCGTGTTGTGAATCGTGTTTTCTCTAAATAAATACATAAAAGTAAAACAATTCATCAACACTTGTTCCATCGAGTATTTTCACAATATCACCCCATAACAATCCCAATTTCGGGAGAGGTCTCATGGAGTATATGGCCTGTCCTTCGAAGTTAGATGAATGCGCCCCAATAGCATGTTCTTGCACTTTTCCAAACCAGATTGATAAACAATTAGGTGAAGGAGATTATTAAATTCTAATCTTTTTCAGAGTTTTATGTTTTCGGTTTATGTTAATTAGAAATCGTAATTTTGTATGATATAGTTTATCAAATTTCAAATTGGAGATGGCATTTGTCGCTTCATCACCAAATCAAAATAATTTGTCCTATATATTTGGAGATATATGCATGTCATTATGAATAGTCTACTTGGCAGCTCATAACTGAAAAGGTTCGTAGGGGAGAAAATACATGAAGATGTATATAGGGATGGTGAGATCGAACTGTGGTTTTGTTCCTTCACATTTGCATTATCTTTTTCAAAGAGAGCTGTTTACCAAATTTGTTTGAAACAAAATTAACATTAAAAAGTCGAGACGAACAATTATTCCCAAAAAAAAAAAAAATACAAATTCAACTAGCTAGAATCGTTTATTCTATACTAAAAGAGAAAACCAGATCCCATAGGAACTAGTACCAAATCCCATGAGTTCACAATACTGGTCATCTTCCAATCCCATGCATTCACAGGCTTACAGCTAGCTAGAAACTAATGCAGATCACCCCTGATCCTCCGAGCCAGCTGCATATCTTTCGGCATGATGGTTACTCGCTTTGCATGGATAGCGCAGAGATTCGTATCCTCAAACAGCCCCACAAGGTAAGCCTCAGAAGCCTCCTGCAATGCCATCACCGCATGGCTATTAAAACGCAGATCACTCTTGTAGTTCTGCGCAGTTTCACGAACAAGCCTCTGGAATGGCAGCTTCCTGATCAAGAGATCAGTACTTTTCTGGTACTTGTGGATTTCGCGAAGAGCAACAGTACCAGGGCGGTATCTGTGTGGCTTCTTCACACCTCCAGCGGTGCTTGGGGCAGACTTATAAGCAATCTTGGTGGCCAAACTCTTCCTTGGAGCTTTCCCTCCGGTTGACTTGCGAGCAGTTTGCTTAGTACGAGCCATCTCTTACTCTTAATTTGCAACCTGTTAAATTTGATGAGGGAACCGTTTATCACAATAAACTTCTTGATGTACAATTTATTCTTCCTCCATGTTGGAGGTATATTTATAGAGAGAATCAAATAAAAGCAAAGCTAGAGCATGAAAATTAATACAACCTAATTAACTAGAAATATAAACATAATCCAATTAGGAATGAGAGACCTAGTCAATAATAGTATTTAGCTAGGTTGGGGGTTGGTTTGAATTGTAATTGATCGATGTAAAAGAAGTTTGCCTTGATGATCAATATAAGTTCACTAACCTTTTTCTGGAGTACCTCGCGTTCTTGAAATGACGAAGAGAGAGCTCTTGAGACCTTTCTTATTCTCCAAATTGTTGCATGCAACTGGTATGAATTTCATCCAACAGTTAGCCCCTTTATATAGCAGTTCAATAGGATGGATCATTGGGGAAGCAAGCTAATCCTATTGGTTGAACCTTGAGGAACCAATCAGATTAAAACAACTGCTCCAAGTAAATGATTCTCATTGGTTACAAGAGAGGTCCAATGAGAAGCAGACACTTGTTACAGGTTAATTGGCTGCTCATAAATCAAAACATATATCTAATTTGAACATTTTCTTCTATCGTTGGGATTAAAAAGAAAAAATTTCTCTGCTATAGCTGTGAAATACTGCTTTGCCCTCAATCTCATATAGGAAATTGAGTACCTGAAGGGTCTTTTAGGATTGTAAGTATTTGATAAATTCTTCATCTGGCTAAACATATATATATGATTCATCAGTCTACCACCCTTGATAAGTTGATATACATGCACACATGCATTGTTCAACCAAACCATCACGCCTTGTATCATCATGGCCTAATTGCCTTGCACGAACCAGTTGATCATCAGAGGATGTTAGTGTGTGGTTATTTTGACGTGGCCGGGATGCAAATGAAGCGCATTCCATGTGCTGGCAGATGCTGCACATCTACAAGGCTTGATTATGGTAATTCAAGACGGTTTTGCAACAGACATCAGATGGCTTTTCTCATTAGCTTTTGACGGTGAATTTTTGTTTGTAATTGTCGTGTTCAGTAATCGCTTGCTGCCTGAACATTCTGAACAACTGTAAACGAAGCTGTTAATGTCGAAATAGGCCTGACAACTTTCTCCATATCAGCGATTTGTTCTGAGGATAACAAGGGGCCGGGGTGTTTGAGGATAACTTATTAACTCCTTCATGGAGAACAAGTTGCTGATCGATCAATAAAGCTTAAAGCTAGCAATTTATCAATGCGAGCACACTTGGAAGTTGGCACAGCTATTTCCTATGAGGCTATGACAATGCAAGTATGTTATTAACATAATTAAGCAAGACCAAATTAAAATTTGGTATTATCGTTAATTAAAAACGAACATTGAAGAATTTAGCCTTGGACTCTCAATCAGAAGGTTGTAATGACTGAGTTAGATTAGAGTCTTAGTAATCTCATGTTGGAAAAGTGAAGTTTCCTACTACTATACAAGCATACTAATGCAAATGGAGGCGTACGTTTATGTTGGAAACGGTGGCTTTGATTAGAACCTTAGGAAACTAGTGAAGTCTTAGATTAGAACCTTGGATTAGACAAGTGAAGTCTTATCTTAGTTTATTAACGTAACAAATTAGTTAGTTAATTAGCTGCTCCTTTTATAATCACAGTTTTCGCTTAAAGTAGCTTAATCTTCCACATTTCTTGATTCAAATCAATGTGGGAACTAAAACTCAAGTGGGCAGGCTAGCCAGTCTTATTGAATGATTAATAAGTTTTGATCGAGCTATAATCATGTCTACGTAAGTTCAGGCAAATTGAGCAACAATATAAATCTGAAAATCAAGGTTTTACAACAAAATTGCACTTTTCGATCAATCGATCGGTTGCTAGTTAGAGCCTAAACTTTCTTTAGGGTACGGTATATGAGCTGAAAGGTCCTATTCACATCTTCTCTGCACTTTGCACCTGTGATAAGTTGATAACAACTTTTCCGGTTTGATGGAGGTCTAGCTTGCAATATTCTAAGTTAACGGTGGATATCACATTCTGGATATTGGGAACAATATCAGTAGGGGAATGGTGCAATTCCATCATAGAATTGGAAGGTGTTGGAATGTTTGACTGAAAGAGTGTATGAACAATTGGGTGTTGGGATGTTTGACCGAAAGAGATAGAAGACAGGAGACGTCAACTACCTGATTGCCCTCCTCGCCAGAGACACATTGATTCTCACATGATTAGATGGTGATGAGCTTGAATTTGGGTGGCGTGGTCAAAGAGCACCATGTTGTTGACCTTTTCTATCTGCTTTCCTTGGCTTCACATCATCTTCTTTTGCTCAAGATCACTGCCCAACAGAAAGGACATTGACTGTCAGTAAAATCATACGAAAGGTGAGCTAGGCCAAGGAAGAGAGCTTCCTTAATCAAAGCTCCAAATCTCTATCAATTTGCAAAATGGCAGACCAATTATCTATAAAAAACAAGACATCTAACAAATATCTTGTTTGGCTCCAATTTCGCTGCAGCTGGTCATTTCGCTGCAGCTGGTCAACAGTCTCTTTTCTGCGCGGGCGTGCCAGCACCGTTCGGGTGCGGTCGTCGGGGGTGTCCCTTGACCTGACTTCTATCAAGCGATGGTAGACGAGGAGAGCACCAACCTCGTCGTGAGGATTCTTTGTGCCTCGTGGCGAGGACTTTTGCTGAGCTTCTTGAAAATCACAATCGATACTCGATGTTGTAGATCGAGCAGAGCGAGAACCACTGGGAAGTGAGGAGAACTTGCTAAAGCGTGACTTTAGCTTGGCTGAGTTGCTAGGGCGTTACCCTTGCTTGGCTGGTTCTGTAACCGTTGTGGTCGCGGCACTACCGTCGGCTCCCGAGGAGACTAGGACCGAAGCACGTTGACAGAGGGTTTGGTGGCACTGAAAGTCGGCTTCTGAGAAGACTAGGACTAGGAGTGTGATCACCGCTAAGAGAAAGAGAAGGAGAGGAGTTGCTCTTAGAGAGGTTTGCTCTAGAGAGAACTTAGATCATCTTAGAGATGTTGTTGTTGAATGTGAATGGGTGTTTTAGAATGAGAAGAGAAGGTGTTTATATAGGGAAGAAAAAGAAGAGTGAAATGATGAGTGGAAGAAAAATAATGAAAGTGGAATATGAAAGTGATTTGTAAAATATGGAAAAGATAGAGAAATGATGAAATGAAAGCAAGGCATGAAGGTGCAACAACATGGAAGTGATGATGATCTATTAAAGAGATTGTCTTGAAAAATATATCAAAGGAAAAGAAGAAAAGCATCTAGCTTTCTTCATGTGGGTAGGAAACATGAACATGTGAATATTGAGCTGGTTTTAGGTCAGTTTCTGCCCCTTTATTCCTTCAATTATTTCTCCAACAAGACTTCATTATATTCCTTCGACTTCTTCATATGAAATGTTCCACTATGAGTGTAGATCACCCTGGTAAAATTTCAGATTTTTATTCCATGTGGTTGGGCCGAAAATGCTGCTGGACCTCTTACAGGTCCAGTTTTCCAGTTTTGCTTCTGTAGAAAATTGGTGCTGATTGTTTGAAGGCCTTCCACTCAACAAAAGTTCTTGCACTCTTCATAAGAAATGATCCTTGGGCTGTCTAGAATGGATCTGGAAAGTTTCAACACATTTCGATTTCATTTGGTTAGTCTGCCACCCCTCCTTCCTTGTCTAGCTCGGTTTTTCCTAGCCGAAGTAGGAAAATATGCTAAAGTTGACTTGTCATACTTCCATAGTAGGCTTTATTTAGCCTCTAAATATATATTTCGAGCTTGTCGACAATATATAGCTTGAGCCACTGATATTGGCTCAATTTCTCCAAGACGTGCCTTGTCAGGCCAAAATGTTCATTTTGGGTCCAAACATTGCCCCCCAGACCTCAAAGTCAAAGGTCCTCGTCTTGACTGAAGAGGTCTTGAATCAGCACTCCTCTTATAATGTCGTTGCTCCAAAGCCACTTGTATTGGCTTGACTGTTTCCATATAGGCCTCTAAATAGGCCATAAAGCTTGAATGCCACTATTGAATTGCCTTTGTCATGAACTGACGCTTCCTTTGCCAACTTTATTGCCCCCCATGGATCTGGCAAAACTTGGGCAGGTTGTAGGCATAGTGAAGAAATGATTATGGGCCTCAAAAACAGGCCTTCATGAATGGGCTTTACGAGTGTAGGAACACTAGAATTGTCCCCCATGTCTTATGCGAATAAACTGTCTACGACTCCTCCGAGTCCCAGACATTAGGAAAGTATTTCTTCAAGTATCTCCCATTGATAGGGTTATGATGGACATCTCCATCCAGGTCCTTGAGATGAAAAGCTCCTTTCTCTAAGATTTTATAGATGATGTACGGGCCTTCCCATCTTGGAGTCCATTTGCCGCGACCATCTAATTTTTCGCCAAGCGGGAGAACTGCTTTCCAAACCAACTCTCCTTCGCTGTAACTCCTTCCCCGCGTCCGCTTGTCATAGGCGCGAGCGACTCGTTGCTTTTCCATGACCAAATTATCTAAAGCCTCCAAGCGCTTTTCGCTAAGGTCTTCATGTTCCTGCCACATAGCCTGAACGTAGTCTTCTCCAATGAGATGATGTTGCTCTTGAACTCGTAATGATTGGACGTTGACTTCCAACGGCAGAACTGCATCATGGCCAAACATCAAAGCATAAGGTGTTGTCGCGGTGGGATTCCGCTTAGAGGTGCAGTAGGCCCAAAGAGTTTCATAAAGTGTGTCATGCCACTGTCGTGGATTAACTTCCAACATTTTCTTCAGCAAATTGATAATGATCTTGTTGCTGGCCTCTGCTTGACCGTTAGACTGAGCATAATATGGACTAGAATGGATGAACTGTATTCCCCATTCTCTTGCCAGTTTATCAACTTCACCACCCATGAAAGCTGCCCCCCGGTCCGAAACAAAAACTTCTGGGATCCCAAATCTGCAGATGATGTTTCTGAATAGGAATTGTCGCAACGTGCCACCAGATGCTTCCTTCAAAGGTTCTGCTTCAACCCACTTTGTAAAGAAATCAGTCGCGACGATGATGAACTTGTGTTGAAGTGATGAATGTGGGTGAATCATCCCAATTAAATCCAGCGCCCATCCTCTTGCGGGCCAAGGCTGTATAATGGGCTGCATTGGAATATTAGGAACATGTTGGACCGGCCCATGAGCTTGGCAGTCCAAACAACCTTTAGCGAACGCGATACAATCCTTCAAAATACTGGGCCAAAAATATCCGTGTCGTCTGAGCAACCATCGCATCTTTGGACCTGCTTGGTGGGCGCCACAAATGCCAGAATGAACTTCGCGCATGAGTTGTTTCGCTTCGTGGCCATAAACACATCTGAAATCCATGCTATCTTCTCCTCGTCTGCGAAGTTCATCACCTCTGAGGAAGTAGTTGAGGGCAAGATAGCGAATCCTTCTATCCGTGGCCTGATCAGGATGCTTGAGATAATTGATCAAAGGGATACGCCAATCCACGTCAATGGATTCCAAGGTCGCGACTGAGGTATGATCTGGAGGATCTCTTCTCGCCATCCATGAAGGAAGCGTGTGACGCTCGACTTTAAGGATTCTCTCCCGCACGCCATATCTCAATGTTACCCCTGTTGCCAGCTGGGCCAACTCGTTCGCTGCAAAATTTCGCTCGCGAGGAATGTGCTCAAGATGTATGTTATCAAACTGGTCCAACAGGTTTAATGCCCTGTTCCAATAAGGAACCAACGTGAAGCTATTGCATCTAAACTTGTTACACAACTGATTGATAACCAAGAGAGAATCGCCAAGTATTTGTACATCTCCGATTCCCATTTCCAGTAGTACTTCTAGGCCTATAATGAGGGCCTCATACTCTGCTTGGTTATTGGTACACTGGAACTCCAACTGGAAAGAGTAGGAAAATCGATCGCCGGCCGGGTTTTCCAAGACAACCCCTGCTCCTGCTAGCGTATCTGTTCTTGACCCGTCAAAATATAACAACCAGGGCTGGAGTGAGACTGTGCCTTGATGCAGTACAGCGTACTCTGGTACGCACGCCAAATCTGGGCGATCTAAAGTTGTGGCAGCGACCTCTAAATCTCTAACCGCGGGGACATCCAACATAGGGTGATGTGCCAGAAAGTCCGCGATGGCTTGCCCCTTTACTGCTTTCTGTGGGACATACTGTAGTGAGAATTCTGATAAGGCGAGCACCCACTTGCCAATACGGCCTCTCAGGATAGGTCGCGATAGCATATACTTGACTAGATCGGTTTGAGCAATGATGCAAGTAGTAAAGGACAACATGTAATGCCGCAACTTGCATGCTGAGAAGTATAATGTAAGACACAGCTTTTCCATTGGAGTGTACCTTGTTTCGCAATCTGTGAGTGTCCTACTGAGGTAAAAGATGGCATGTTCAACACCATTTGCATCATCCTGAGCGAGGAGGCTACCAATAGAAGCCTCAGCTGCTGAAACATACAACTTTAATGGAAATCCCGCTCTAGGAGGAACAAGCACTGGCGGGCTCACCAGATAGGCCTTGATTTTGTCGAAAGCCTCTTGATGTTTAGGTTCCCACACAAACTCATTCTGTCCTTGCAACTTCAACAGTGGTGAAAACGGATGGATTTTGCCTGAAGAGTTAGAAATGAATCGTCGCAAAAAGTTGATCCTACCCAGTAGTCGCTGTAACTCTTTCTTCGTTCGCGGGGGAGATGCATTGATGACCGCGTTTGCTTTATCCTCAGGGACCTCAATGCCTCTTTGATGGACAATGAATCCCAGGAAATCTCCTGCCTGAACTCCAAAAACGCACTTGGCGGGATTCATCTTGAGCTTGTGTAGCTGCATGCGCTCGAAAACTTTTCTGAGATCCGTGAAGTGATCTCCACTTTTCTTAGACTTCACGACGACGTCATCAATGTAAACCTCTAAGATCTTTCCAAGTATGTCGTGGAAGATCAAGTTCATGGCTCTCTGATATGTTGCTCCCGCATTCTTCAGTCCAAAAGGCATGACCACATATTCAAAAACTCCTGTAAACCCAGGGCAGCGGAATGCGGTCTTGTGTCTATCTTCTTCCATGACCGGAATCTGGTGATATCCCGCTGTACCATCCATGAAAGACAACAGTTCATGCCCTGCAACTGCATCTACCAACATGTCCGCTACAGGCATGGGGTAGACGTCTTTAGGTGTAGCCAAATTAAGATCTCTGTAATCTACGCAGATCCTCATCTTGCCATTCTTCTTGCGAACAGGCACTATATTGGACAGCCACTTATTGTACTTAGCTACCCTAATAATGCCCGACTTGTACATCTTTTCGACTTCCTCTTTGACCAGAACTTGGGTCTCCGAGTTCATTCTTCGCGGCTCTTGCTTCACAGGCCTCTTATCAGGCAGCGTTGGTAGTTGGTGGCATACCAAGTCTGGTGATAGGCCTGGCATGTCCTCGTATTTTTCCGCGAAGCAGTCCTTGAATTACAGCAATAATTCGACGAGCCTCTGTTTCTCGCTAGGCTCTAAGTAAGTGTTGATAGCCACTTCTATAGGCTCATCAGTTGTTCCCAGATTGACCTTTTCAGTAGGGTCCCTAACCTTCGGAGGTGTGTCATCCAATGCCGCTGGAGCAAGCTGAATCTCTTCTTCCTCCTCTTCTTGGTCCGTGAACTCTTCATTAACAATTTCTAAAGTCGCGACTCGATCATAGGCCTCTTTTTCCAACAAGTATGAGGATAGCCTCTCATACAAGGAATGGACGGCCTCCACCTCTTCCTCCATGAGTTCGTGATCCATTAATCAGCACTTGGAGATGGCACCGCATATCCAGGCCTTTCGAGGTCGTTTTTTGCGACCGCGAGCCCCCATTGTGCCAATTCAGAGGTCGTCACCCCTGTGGGGCGGCCCTTATCATCAATACCAACGACTTGTAAAGGAGAGATTGGTTCTAGGTAATACCTTGCGTCCAAGTAGTTGGCGGACACCGAAAAAGGGCGCGGGTCTGCTTTAACAATTTCTGCCTTGTCCGCGACTCTGTCCCATATGATCAGCTCCTGATGAAGGGTGGATGGGACACAATAACTCCTGTGGATCCAGTCGCGGCCCATAATTGCGCTATATGCCGCATAGCAATCTGTAACAAAGAAAGCGTAAACCCCTTCTGCTGGACCCACCTTGACTCGTAGGAAAATCAAACCCAATGTTTTGGTCACAGTCCCCGCGAAGTTCTTTAGCGTAAGGGAAGTGGATTGGATCTTCTCTTTCTTGATCCCTAGTAGATGCATGGTTCTGGTAGTAATGACATTCACAGCCGCGCCGGTATCAACCATTATCTTATTGACCTTAGTCCCATTCATTTCTGCTGTGATATACAAAGGTCGCATGTGTTGCACCATGGCGGGTGTGGGTCTTGTGAAGCTCATGAACAAACCCTTGTTGTTAGCATCTTCAGTCTCAAGGAACACTGCTTTTTTCACCTGCGTTGTTGCGGCTGAAGTGATCTGCAACTGCTGTTCTCCAATCGCGTCAGTTTCTAAACATTCCTGCGCAGCGACTGGTAAAGCATATTTAGCAGGGAGCACATAAACCATATTGCAAGAGGTATCCACCATTTCTGTCTCGTCCATGTCATCATCAAGATTGAGCTTGGGTTCATCTGCTGAGATTTCGGTGTTGAACTGTTTAGCCATGAAAGCAACCAATGATTCCTCTGCGGGGATTACCGCATTGGCTTGTTCGTGCTCCTGTACCATGGGAACCTGGTTCAACGACTCTGAAATTTGTTTCGCCGTTGGCACTTCCTCTGGGAGAGCGACCACCAAACTTTGAACTTTCTTAGGCCTCCACTGCACAGTTGCGGACCGATTGTCTTTGCCCCCCAGCCTGTCAAAGATTGAAGGCTCGCTATTTCTTCCTTCGTGAGATATTCTCCGCCAAACATTGACTTTACTAGCTGGCGGCGGTTCCCGCCTTGCGGGAACCAGGGACTTCTCCTGAGCGCTGCTCTTGGGGGCCCGTGGCTTTCGCTCTTCACGCGATACTTCGGGCTGCTGTTTCTGAACTCGCGGGGAAACGAATCTCTTGGAGGCCAGTGCCTCCACTTGTCTCTGATACTCTTCTGGAGATTTTAGTAATTGCGATGGTTTGATCAGTCCTTGATCTAGTGCTTCCAAGGTTCGCTTTGCTTCTCCAAACCGTCGCTGGAGTTTTCTCTTCCTTGAAGAGCTCATCTCCACCGCCTTGCCCTTCTTCTGTGTATACCATCTCCCTTCTTTGATGGAGGACGTCGACACTGGCGGAATGTAAGGTCTGGTTAAAACCCCTTGCCGCTTATCTACTTGCTCTTCTTCCCTCGCGGTCTTCAACTTTTTGAATAAGTTTGAGTCCCTTGGAGAAAGAGTTTCTGAACCACTGTATACTCTTGGGCTGCATGGTTGGAAGTTTCTAGAGGATGATACTAACCGTATTGGCGGCAGAGATCCAAAGCGGACAGTCTGGGATGTTTCCTCATCTAGGGCTTGAGTGTCACATTCTTCCTTGCACCGAGAGCATAGGATGATGGGTAAACGAGTCTTGGATTCCCGCTTCATGACTTTGTCTCCAACCCTTTTCAAATCCTTAGCCGCATTGTCTGGACTTTGATTCTGCTGATCTTTTTCACCCCATGCCACGTCCACCATGTTGATGCCGGTATCTGGGAAGGGATCTAGGTCTACCAACGCTGCTGCTGTTTTCGGTGCCTCTACTTGCAAACTACCGTTATTTAACCAGATTTGGATCTGATCCTTCAGCTTAACACAATCGGCTGTATTATGATTCCACATATTATGGAGTTTGCAGTATTTCTTCCCCCTTAGCTGCTCTGGTTTGGGAAATGGGCCGAAGTCAGTTTTCACCATCCTTGCGGCGATCATTTCATCCAAGATTTCATGCGCTTTGTTCGCGTCGTAAGTATAACTTGCAAACTCTGGTTTGGTGAAAACCACCTACTTGAGCTTCACCGGCTCTTTGCACAGTTTCAGTTGCTTTAACGTTGAAGCCTTTTTCCCGGTGAGTTCCAGCGCAGCTATCTCGTCTTCTTCAGACTCGTCAGCCTCTGCCAGGCCGGATTCCTCGCTCCTATAGTAAGGATCATAGGAACTTGATTGATGGCTGAGCGCAGCCACAGTTCTATGCTTCCCAGGCATGTATGTTCCTTTGGATGAGTTTCTCATGGCGTCCATTTCCCTGAGGAGATGCTCAAAGCTCCCTACTTCTGTGATCAGTTCCCCCATAGAGTTGAACATGCTTCCATGCTGTTTTTTGCGTTGGCGGGGCTCTAAGCCTTTGATTGCCAACTTTACCAGTTCTTTCTCCGGTAGAATCACGTTCAACTTTCCTTTCTGGATCTGAAAGCGCTGAAGGTACATGACAGCGGATTCAGTTGGCTGCTGAGCCATCTGAGTGAGTGAAGCCAGATCTACTTCCGGCTCGATAGTCCCGAAGGTTTCCTTGAACAGCTTCTCCATCACGGGCCAACTTGCAACTGATCCCGGTTGCAGCTTAGTGAACCAGGTGAAGGCAGACCCCGATAAAGAAGTAGCGAAGATGTTACACTTCAGATTGTCATCGTTCTGGTATTGGCCACACTGTACTCGAAACCTAACCAAATGTGCCGCGGCATTTTCGACTTCCTCTCCCGAGAAAGTAGAGAACGTAATGTTCTTATATCCCCTAGGATAAGGTGTCTGTGTAATATGCGGTGGGAAGGGCCCCTGGTAGGCCTCCTCCAGGTTAGGCCTCTGGTTCGCGGCCCTGATCATTGCTTCTACCTCCTCTCTCCTTATATATCTTGGATCAGGAGGAGGTGGGTGAACCACTGTATCATCAACTGGCCAGATCAGCGGTGGCGCCTGTGAAGCCTGATTAACCAAAGATATGCCGCCTCCATGGGTCATTTTGTGTTGGGTTGACATCTGCGACATAAAACCCACTAC
The DNA here is from genome assembly GCF_958449725.1 of Rosa rugosa. Taxonomy (NCBI): domain Eukaryota; kingdom Viridiplantae; phylum Streptophyta; class Magnoliopsida; order Rosales; family Rosaceae; genus Rosa; species Rosa rugosa. The sequence goes on from NC_084823.1 coordinate 18,426,946, forward strand.
TGGCTAACCCTTTGTGGCTGTGGTGACCTTCGCTGGACTTTCAACCCGGTCAATACCATAATGGCTTGCTGGACGTGGATCGTGGTGCACGTATTCAACTCCGTCGCTGTCATATTGGGGAAACTGGCTATGACCAACAGAGGCCCCTTCATTGATTTTCAAAGTCCTAGTTCCTTGCGTGACTGATGACGCGGCGTTGTTCTTCCCGCCCGTTGCCACAGTAGTTTCTTTACCTCTGACTGATACAGCAATAACGGATGTGGCTGTACTGCCGCCGCTTGCTTTTTCTCGAGCATTTGGTGGTATGTACTTGCCTGACCCTGTAGGCTGGCCGAGGGACCCTAGAATAGCATTGGGGTCCCCTAACACCTTATTCAGGACATCTCTTGCCTGATCCATCTCAGTTTTTTGCATGGCAACTTGGATCGCGGTATTGGATCCCTCACTGCGAATAGCCGCGACTTCTGTGAGAACGACCTTAGTCTGCGCAGCTTGGGCATTTATCAAGGTCACGAGCTGTTCATGTTGCTCCTGGGCTTGTCGTGACGTGTGGTCTATATGCCCTTGCAACAGCTCCGCATTGCGCTCCATCTCCAGCTGGACTTTCGTTATTAGATTGTTGGACATCCGTCGCTGCTCCTCGAATCTTTTAGCCGTCTTTGCCCAGAATGTACTATTGTTTTTTCGCATGATGTTAAGTTGCGCTTCCAGGCTGGTGTTTTCTGGGATAGGGATGGGTACAAAAACATCCGCTCTCACCTCGTCCTCAGCCACCCTGGTGGTATCAGACGCTTTTCCGGCCTCATTAGGCTGGGCGGTGAGAACTGCCTCGCCCTCAGTAGTGGGCTGTTGACCTTCTCCTCGTTCGGTCGTCATCTCTGTTGATGGCGTGTGGAGAGAAAATCTTTGAATTACTAATTCTTCTAAAAGACCACGACAGTCTGCACGCGAGTGCGGTCTGTAACTGGAGGTCTTATGTTTCGGGCAGTTAACGTAAACCTTTTGATAAGGGTTTGCGCTTGACTTCCCAATGGCTTCTGGAAGTCTGAATTGAAAGTAGCTGAATTCAATAAGACACTGTGAATCAAGGTTTAGACGTGCGGCCCAAGTATAGTCGCCTAGACACAAACTTTCTTTCAAATCCTTTGGGCAACCTTACTGAAATGGCCAGGTGGGGGAGGGCGAACAAAAGAGGCAGAATCCATTTTGGCATGAACTACTCCCACATAGTGGTTGAGGCCCATTTGTACGCACTTCTGGATTCAATAACCTGTTATGAACGTTGTCCCCTTTCTAGACACCAATTCACATAGGCTATTCTTACTAAGATGAGAAAGATCATAAGTGTGAAGACAGTTCAACAAGTGTTAATAAAAACCGCCCTTAACCTTAAGGGACCTGAACTAGGCACCAATAAGGAGTTTAGGTCAATATTAACAAAAGAGACTTCACCTATTCCGTTATGATTCACAACCCCTTACTAACCTCAACTTCTTAATAGTGGTGTGATTTACAGCTCACAGTATGTCCCACTGGGCGTGCCAAAATGTTTGGCTCCAATTTTGCTGCAGCTGGTCAACAGTCTCTTTTCTGCGCGGGCGTGCCAGCACCGTTCGGGTGCGGTCGTCGGGGGTGTCCCTTGACCTGACTTCTTTCAAGCAATTGTGGACGAGGAGAGCACCAACCTCGTCGTGGGATTCTTTGTGCCTCGTGGCGAGGACTTTTGCTGAGCTTCTTGAAAATCACCAAATCGATACTCGATGTTGTAGATCGAGCAGAGCGAGAACCACCGGGAAGTGAGGAGAACTTGCTAAAGCGTGACTTTAGCTTGGCTGGGTTGCTAGGGCGTTACCCTTGCTTGGCTGGTTCTGTAACTGTTGTGGTCGCGGCACTACCGTCGGCTCCCGAGGAGACTAGGACCGAAGCACGTTGACAGAGGGTTTGGTGGCACTGAAAGTCGGCTTCTGAGAAGACTAGGACTAGGAGTATGATCACCAGTAAGAGAAAGAGAAGGAGAGGAGTTGCTCTTAGAGAGGTTTGCTCTAGAGAGAACTTAGATCATCTTAGAGATGTTGTTGTTGAATGTGAATGTGAATGTGTGTTTTAGAATGAGAAGAGAATGTGTTTATATAGGGAAGAAAAAGAAGAGTGAAATGATGAGTGGAAGAAAAATAATGAAAGTGGAATATGAAAGTGATTTGTAAAATATGGAAAAGATAGAGAAATGATGAAATGAAAGCAAGGCATGAAGGTGCAACAACATGGAAGTGATGATGATCTATTAAAGAGATTGTCTTGAAAAATATATCCAAGGAAAAGAAGAAAAGCATCTAGCTTTCTTCATGTGGGTAGGAAACATGAACATGTGAATATTGAGCTGGTTTTAGGTCAGTTTCTGTCCCTTTATTCCTTCAATTATTTCTCCAACAAGACTTCATTATATTCCTTCGACTTCTTCATATGAAATGTTCCACTATGAGTGTAGATCACCCTGGTAAAATTTCAGATTTTTATTCCATGTGGTTGGGCCGAAAATGCTGCTGGACCTCTTACAGGTCCAGTTTTCCAGTTTTGCTTCTGTAGAAAATTGGGCTGATTGTTTGAAGGCCTTCCACTCAACAAAAGTTCTTGTACTCTTCATAAGAAATGATCCTTGGGCTGTCTAGAATGGATCTGGAAAGTTTCAGCACATTTCGATTTCATTTGGTTAGTCTGCCACCCCTCCTTCCTTGTCTAGCTCGGTTTTTCCTAGCCGAAGTAGGAAAATATGCTAAAGTTGACTTGTCATACTTCCATAGTAGGCTTTATTTAGCCTCTAAATATATATTTCGAGCTTGTCGACAATATATAGCTTGAGCCACTGATATTGGCTCAATTTCTCCAAGACGTGCCTTGTCAGGCCAAAATGTTCATTTTGGGTCCAAACATATCTTATACCTTAAAAGTTTTGTGTAATTATTAGTACATTCTGTAATGCGGGAAGTGTGAACACGATAGCAAGAGGCTCTGTCAAACGTCGAAAGCTATATGAGATGAACTAGAATCCACTAGCAATTACGGGCACAGCCGTAAGAAATATAGAGAAACTTTTCTAATATTTTTTTTTTTATTGATAACTTGAATGAAAATTACAATCTAAGAGGTGCCTTATATAGGGCACATAGCATAAACCTAATACATATTAGAAAACAAAAAGAACAATTTATTTTAGACTAAAACTAGGAAACCTAATTAAACCTCATTAAATAAAAATCAGAAATAGAATTCTAGATACTAAAGAATATTAGGCAAATATGTATTTAGAATCTCAATCAAGATTTTGCTCGAGAATCCCGATATTCAAAAGAGTAACTTATGATTAATTTCATCATTAAGAAGCCTATTTGAATACCAGTTTTCAATATTCAAATCATTCTTCTTAATTTGAAGACGCTTCTTTCTTTTCGAGATTCTTTGTTGAAATTGGCTAAAATCTCGTCATACATCAGTCTCCTCCACTTGAAAAGAACTCGACCTTGAGTTCCTCTTGAATGCAGCCCGATCATTAGTAGGAATAAAACATGATAAGCCATCAACTTCAACATTCTCAAATTTAAAAGGTATCACCATGAATCTAATACCGTAGACAAGTTTAGAATAAGCATCTTGAAACTTCAACTTCACCACTTGAAAAGGAATGGACATTGACTTCTCCTTGGGTTGATCTTGAACACAATTTGCATGACATGGATATCGATGTGATGAATGAATCAGCTCCCTTGTCTTTAATGACTTTCTCTTCAATCTTCAAAGTGGCTTCTTCATGTTTCTTTTCAGACACCTCAGGATGGTCATTCTTGATGTTCTTCCTTCCAGGCTTTATTTTAATTTTGTGTGACTCCCACCTAAATAAATATGTGTTATCTTTGCAATAACCACCATTGACGCTTTCATGCCATGATCTTCCAAAAAGCACATAAGTGTCGTCCATGTCAATCACGTAACAAGTAATCTCTTCTTTATAAAATTTTTCCATAGAGATGGGAACTTTACAAACCTCTGTTACTTGTGCATATTCATTCTTCCCAAATGGAATCCAGTATGTATCACTCAGCTTCACTGTCATAATTAAAAATAATCTACAACTTTGTTTGCTACAAAGTTCTCTCGTAGACCACTGTCAATTATCACCGAGTATACCTTGTCTTTGATAATACATGTTGTTCGGAAGTCGTCATAATCTGGCGTTGTGAATATCCAACGTTCCATGTTTCTTTTTTTTCTTTTTTTGGATTGATGAAGTTATCCTAGGGCGAATCCCTCGGCATGTTCCTCTTCAACGAAACTTTGATAGATACTCTACAACCAGCGTCGTTGAGGTTGGCGGTAGTGAACTTCTCCCTTGGATTGTCCTCTGCTAAGGAGCGGGCTATACTCGCTCTGATACCAAATAATGGTGGAAGCGTGAACACGACAACAAGAGGCTCCGTCAAACGTCGAAAGCCATATGAGATGAACTAGAATCCACTAGCAATTACGGGTGCAGCCGTAAGAAACATAGAGAAACTTCTCTAATATTTGATTTTTTTATTGATAACTTGAATGAAAATTACAATCTAAGAGGTGACTTACAATTAGAAAACAAAAAGAATAATTTACTTTAGACTAAAACTAGGAAACCTAATTAAACCTCATTAAATAAAAATCGGAAATAGATTTCTAGATACTAAAGAATATCAAGCAAATATGTATTTGGAATCCCAATCAAGATTTTGCTTGAGAATCCTAATATATCCAAAAGAGTAAATTATGATTTATTCCATCATTAAGAAGCCTATTTGAATACCAATTTTCAATATTCAAATCATTCTTCTTAATGTGAATATGCTTCTTTCTTTTCGAGATTCTTTGTTGAAATTAACTAAAATCTCGTCCCACTCACTCAATTTGGGGTGGCATGATTGAAATGAAATTGATCTATCTGATTTGATACGATGCATGTATCCGATTCCAATTAATCCTACCCAAATTAAAGAGAGTGAAAGTTTGTAATCAAGAGTTTAGGCTCAATGTCCTCCCCCCCCCCCCCCCCCCCCATCTCTTCTCCTTGTATTCTACAGTTTCATTAATCAATGTTTGATGGCAACCGCTCTATATATAGGGTCCGGATCATGGGACACTCTATTTTACATAATTTTGACACTCCTTATAAGCCATTAGATTTTATAACATTTAATGGTTTAGATTAATTGTGTATATGCATGATATCAACATACAACAAGGTGATATGGAAAATGACATGGAATTAGATTTATCTGAATTTAGTCTACTGTATTAAAGAGCTTATTAGTTCTTAATATCTTTATACAGAACCTTGATTCTACAGAATATATAACTGAATCCTTGCAAGGTGAAGGAGAGCATAAAAATTCTAATCTTTTAGGGTCAGAAATCGTAATTTTGTATGATTATAGTTTATTAAATTTCGAATTGGAAATGGCATTCGTTGCTCCATCACCAAATCAAAACAATTTGTTCTATATATTGGGGATGGCATTGTGAATAGTCTACTTGACAGTTTATAACTGAAAAGGTTTGTGGGGGAGGAAATACACAACAAATTTTATGCATCTTTTTGTTGTTTGTATTCAGTATTGCAGGCAAGGGAAACTTGGAGAGGTCAGATCTGGAACCAGCTTTATAAGCTCTGAAGGATAGGCTCATGACCAAGAATGTGGTAAGTTCTTCTAGACTTTTACATAGCACTTTCCCAGTCTTTATGCTGAAGTTTGTTTATGAGTAATTTTCAATCTTTTCTATTTATGGTACAGCAGCTACAGCTGTGTTCAGTACTGCTACAATGATTTCAAAGCCATCTAATTTGCTTTCTGTGCTGTTCCATTCTTAGGCTGAGGAGATAGCTGAGAAGCTTTGTGAATCAGTGGCAGCTAGTCTCGAGGGTAAAAAGTTGTGTTCATTATTTACAAGAATATCTTCTACTGTTCAGGTCTGTCAACTTTTCATTCCTCCAATTTTCATCTATGAGCTTGGTTCTCCTAGTTTTGATAAGTTGGAAGACTAACATCTGTAAACATAACTGCAGGCAGCAATGGAAGAAGCTCTTGTTCGTATATTAACCCCTAGGCGCTCTATTGATATACTGAGGGACGTGCATGCTGCCAAGGAGCAAAGGAAACCTTATGTTGTTGTTTTTGTTGGTGTCAATGGAGTCGGGAAATCTACTAATTTGGCCAAGGTTGAGCTAAATCCATTTTTTGACATTATTGAATGCCTCTATACACAAATGGTTATTGACATGTTGCTCTTCCCAGGTTGCTTATTGGCTTCAGCAGCATCAGGACGTTAGTGTTATGATGGCTGCCTGTGATACATTCCGATCAGGGGCTGGTGAGCAACTGCGTACTCATGCACGTAGACTCCAGGTATGACATTTAGGGTAGATTTTAGTTTCAGAGGATAAAGTTAATTATAATACTATTTCAGTCTAAATAATTAACTTGTATCCAATTTTCTGTATCAGATCCCTATTTTTGAAAAGGGATCTGAGAAAGATCCTGCTGTTGTTGCTAAGGAAGCAATCCAGGAGGCCACACTGAATGGTTCTGATGTGGTTCTTGTTGATACGTACATCTGGTCGAATGCAGGTACTGTGTTATTTGGTTCTATATTGCAATGGTTGAGCAAACATATGTCTATAATTGTAGTTTGTTATCTAGTCCTTTCACTGCGTTTGTTGTTTCAAGTCTGCCTAAAGTTACCTACTGAAGTACTTTCAATTGCCAACTACACTTGTTACTGGGGCTATGTGTAAGAATGAGCAAACGGGGATTCCCCCACCCCTGCGCCCCCCCATCCCCGCCCCCGCCCCCGCCCCAAATTTCCCCCGCGCCCCCGTTCCCCATCTGGGGATATTTTCAAATGGGGGATTCCCCACCCCGCCCCCGCATTTGCCATTTTCTCTATTTTGGCAATCTGGGGATATATGAACTTTTTTGTTTTTCTATTTTAGAATTTTCTATTTTCTATATTTTTAGATTTTTTTCCTTTCCTTTTTTGACAAAAAATAATCACAAATCACAATTATATGACGATCCAATGGTCGGATCCTCACGGATCACCTAGAGGATCATCTTTACCGATTTATACGATGATCCAACGGTCAGATCCTCACGAATCGCCCTTAGGTTCATCCTCTCAAAATTATACGAAGATCCAACGGTTGGATCGTCTCAGATTTCCCTTAGAATCATCCTCACAAAATTATATGACGATCCAACGGTTGGATCCTCACGGATCGCCCTTAAGATCATCCTCTCAAAATTATACGAAGATCCAACGGTTGGATTGTCCCGGATAGCCTTTAGAATCATCCTCACAAAATTATACGACGATCAAACAGTCGAATCCTCACGGATCTCCTTTTGAATCGTCTTTTCACAATTATACGAAGATCCAACTGTCGGATCCTCATGAGGAATAAGAACAATTATAAAAATGCCCCGGTTCAAAAAAAAAAAAAAATGGAGAACCCGCATGGGTAATGGGAAACCCCGCCCCCGCCCCCGCAAATGTGATGGGGAACCCCGCCCCCACCCCCGCTTGACAAATGTTGGGAAAACCCGCAGGTACCCCGCTCCCGTTTGCTCATTCCTAGCTATGTGTAACTTGTTGATGTCTTTTTCCTAAAGTTATCTCCTATTGTGCCTTTCAGGATAATGAACCATTAATGAGGGCACTGTCAAAGCTTATCTACATTAACAATCCAGATCTTGTCTTGTTTGTTGGAGAGGCATTGGTTGGGAATGATGCTGTTGATCAACTTTCAAAGTTTAATCAGGTTTTTCTTTTTTTTAAGGATTAAATACTGTTTACTCCCTATACTTATAAGGTTTCATCGTTTCAGTCCCTGACCTTTGAATTTCACCTAAAAAGTCCCTGAACTCTCAATTTCCTCCGAATTAGTCCCTGCCGTCAAAATTTTCTGTTAAAGTTGCCGAAAATGTCTATCATGCCCTCACTTACTTTTTTTTTTTTAATTTATTTTTTCTCTCTCTCTTTTATTTCTTTTTTACATTTCACCTCTTGAAGGTCTGTGGATTGGAACCATCTTGATGTGGAGATGAATAGAAGGAGGTGAGAGAGCCCGAAGAAGAAGAGGTAAAAAAAATAATAAATAAAATAAAAATAAAAAAAGATAGGAAGAATTTTTTATTTTTTTTTAAGTAATTGAGGGTATAATAGACTTTTTAGGGGAAGATAACGGAGTTTTTGACGGATGCTTGACGGCAGGGACTAATTGGGAGGAAATTGGGAATTCAGGGACTTTTTAGGTGAAATTCAAATGTCAGGGACTGAAACGATGAAACCCTATAAATATAGGGAGTAAGCAGTATTTAACCCTTTTTTTAATTCCAATTTATGTTGTTTTCTGTATCATTGTTTTCTCAATGTTTGGTTACTAAAGCCACCCTCCTGCAGAAACTGGCTGATCTCTCACCTTCACCCAGCCCCAGATTGATAGATGGAATATTACTCACTAAGTTTGATACTATTGACGATAAGGTAAGCAAACTGCAAATGGTTTTGGATATTTGTTTGTGCCTTCTTTCTTTGCTTAGATTATACTTGAAATGGTGAATAACTGAATCATGTATCTTTATAGGTTGGAGCTGCACTGTCCATGGTTTACATATCTGGAGCCCCAGTCATGTTTGTTGGGTGTGGGCAGTCCTATACAGACCTCAAAAAGTTGAATGTGAAATCAATTGTGAAGACTCTCCTGAAATGAGAGATTTGGTACTGCCTGCTTAAGTTCATCACTCCTGGCTTGCTCTTTGTTGATTCCTCTTCTATATCTTTATGTTATGAAACTGTGTTTGCTGCTCTTCCTTTATTCTGTATCGTCTCAGTTGACCCATGTTCTTAAAACATTGGTGAATCAGTGCTTTCGGCTTTACACATCTCTCTTTCTTGGTGCAATTGGAGTTCTCCAGGCTTTACATATTGCTAAAATTAATACATAATGGCTTCAAAAATGGAAAGGCCCCAATTTCTGTCATCGGCAGATTCCTCATCAAGAAATGAAATCATGTTCTTTAAAAGAAATAAATTTGTCTAACTACTTTTGTCGACAACAGTGAAGTTCATAAACAAATTAACTTTGTTTAATGACATTGAAACAGAAAATTGGTTTAATTACTTTTGCTGACTAATAATTTGCCAACAAGACTTGCAAAGGTTGTTCCAAAAACTTAAAATTGTCCAATTACTTTTGTCAACCTATGAATGCCGAGGTAAAGTTAAACATGAAAAATAAAATAAAAAAATTGTTTATAAATCACACATGGCTCACAAACTTGTCATGCAATGGGGGGAAGAAAAAAGAGAATTTATTACTACCAAACACCAAATGTTCACAAGAGATTCAACCACAACTCACTGCTCACCAACTAATGACCCAAAAACACAAAGAATTTAAAATGACAAATTGAAGAAGAGCTAGAGAATGAAAAGATAGGGGGAAAAACAAAAGAAAGGAGAAAACAATAATAAAACCAGGCAACCTAAAAGCCAGACCTATCTCATAAAGTGGCTCTAGTTCTGAAAGCATTGCTGTTCATGGTCAAGCATTGAGAGAGAGATTTTTAGCAAGTGAAATGAGAGATGTTCGGTCAGAAGTCATCCCAATCCCACCTGATTCAGATTCAAGGTCTTCCCCTACGGCACTCATATGCTCCTGCAAAACGTTCATAAATTTAAGTCAAAAAGGGCAGAAATTGGTCCTTGCGATGCCTTTTATTTTTTCTTCCTATTATGATGAGATTAATCTATATTTGATTTTGGTTGTAAAAAGGGCTTTCTGATTGGTTGGAATGACATTTATGTCCTGGGGGGGGGGGAAGTAACATAAAAAATGGCTGCTACTGTGCATGAGCTACTAAGAAGGCAGAAGGCAGAGCTACTGGCAATCGAAGATTATTAACAGAATCTTTTGTTCGCCCTGTCCTAAAATTCCACAGAATAACAAAACTTCTGATTACTCTTTTACTGAAAGTGAGGAAAGCATATTGGTCAAAGCCCAGTTGTCACTAACAAAATGAATTAAACTATAATGGCCGCCACTTGAAAGCAAGAAAAGTAATTATTTGGTACCAAACTACAAATTCACTTAATAATAATTGCACAGCCCCCAAAAGCAAGTATAGTTTACATGTTTAGAGCTCTATAAGAAACTTCCAAGGGTGGTATAACAGATTATGTGCTATAGAAGAATCACCAAAAAGAAAAAAGTAACAGATAGAAAGAAAGAATAAAAACTTACAGGGATATCACCATCATCGTAAGTTTCAATCTTTAAAGTCGCAGGTTTACTGCTCCTTTTGGCTTGTAGAGACTTTTCTCGATTTTCATAGAAATTGAAATCATCTAACAAAGATGATCTGGGTGCATAAGTTTTGAATATGTTCAGCATTTCCAAACCTTGCTTCAGTCCAATCTGCAAATAATTATACATTCAAACATCCTCTGTAAAACACGTCTTTGAAAAATAGATCAGAGAACCCTCTGACATCCAACATAGTAAAAAAGGAAAATGGAAAGGACATGTTCTAGACATCACTTTCCCGGGGGAGCAAATGACTATTGACTTAACAGAGTTGACGTCAATATCCATGATAGTTCAATAGGAAAATACAAAGAGATGAAACACTAATCACACGGTAGACTCCAAAAGAAGAACTTACTACTTATATATATTCTTTTTTGGAATCACATGCATTCCAAAAAAGAATATAAGCAGTAAGCTTCAAATAAGAAAAAAAAAAACTTAGAAAATAAAAGGTAGTACCTCTTGAGTGTCCCGGGTAAAAGTTACAGGTCTGTTATCATTGTTTTCAAGGATAATATGCCGCAACTGAGTGTTAGGTATGTCCTTTATTATATGCCATTTAACTGGGAAGAACCCACTCCACTTGTCAACTTGCCAGAAGTCCATATCTTTGTTGAAATCTACCTCCCCAATCATCTCGGCCAGGCCTACAAACTGCCCACTTCCATTCACCTGTAAACGAAAATTAAAATTGAAATTTTATTATATGGACGGGATATGTCAAAAAAAAAAAAAACAATAACAGATTGACAGAAATCAATGTGTAAATGTTCTTTCACCTTGAACTTAACAAAACCAACAATGATCGTTTAGATAATTAAAACATTGCTAGATGTTTCTAATATTAAGTGGATTTTCCAGAGCAGCTATCAAATATTTAGCATTCGGCAAACTCAAAACAGGCGAATCATTTGAAAAACAAGAAAACTAACACATGTGAATCCATATCAACTCTTTTGTGAATTATTACCGAGAAAAATAGGAAGATAGGACACCGTGTGCCTGTCTCACTCGATTTTGCTTCAGCATCACGAAATGCTACATCCAGTTTCTTATTGCCATTCGGAGTGCTGGCCCAAACATCATATTTAATGCTCTTATGGACATCATCTTCACTGTAAGACTTAATGACATAGAACTTCGCACTTTCATAATCAGTCTGAAAATCTGGTAGGTTGTATTTATCTCTACTGACTGTAAATCCCAATACTTCCTTCTCAACTGATGAGTCTGAAGGAGTAATCTTGTTGCGAGATCTTGGACCACGTGTCAACTCAGTTGAAGATTCAAAATCCTCATTTCTGTTATATTTTTCCCTTGACTTGAATCTGTCGTTTCCATTTAATATCCTCCCATTAGATTTGTAGTTTGTTTGACCATTAGGAAACAGACCCTTCTGGTTAGTGAATGATGAGAACCTTCCAGTTGAGGGGTATCCCTTCAAAAGACTGGCTGAGAAATCAGAACCTAAATGAGGCACCTGTAGAATAAAATTAAAATCAAATAAAAAAGTGTAATATAGGTTGCATAACAATTATAGGTTATAAACTTGCCATATATGAGGAAATAAATGCTGAAAGTAACTATGAAATTAACTCATTCACTTCTCCCGAGTTCAATGACTGATTCCATTACTAGTTGTTTAACTGAGGTTCCCCAAATAAGTCCCATATATTAAAGACAATAACTCTAGTGCAAGCTGCCTAACTAGAAACCGATTCCTGGATTTGGCCACTGATAATATATGTACCAAACAAATTTTAATGACATGACATATATCAAAACAAAGTTGCTTTACTTCTCTTTACAAACCTTGTTTAATGATTTGATGGGTTGTGTAGAAGGGAAAGACTTGGAAAATTTGCTAGCAAGATTTCCATTCGTTTTGCCCGACATAAAGCCACTTGACCTAGATAAAGCAGTACCACCTGGTCCAGACTTTAGATTTCCAAAACCAGAGTTTGTTGCTGTAGAGATATCGCCAGAAAATGTTGTGTCCCATGAATAACAAGGCATAGCTTCTGAACCATACGAAACAGGTGGCTGCATATAACCTGAGGAAGAAAAATACTGCTGTTGACCAACACCTTGGCCATCAACACCCATAAGAGTTCCAGGGGCATATGGATTATAGCCGGGGAGATAATAGACCATTGAACCATTGTCTGACTGCACACCCTGAGAAGCACCAAGAAAAGAACAAAACCGTTGCATCTCCAATTAATAATGGTTAATACAGACCCGGAAATGCATTCACAGAATTTAATGCATCTCAAACTTCCAACAGCTGATTAAGACAGAAACAAGAAAGAACATACCGCCTGTGAATTATTAGCATTTGCATAGCGATGTTCGTCCAACTGTGTATAGGATCCATTATATCCTGAAAACCCAAGAAAGTTGCAATTTCATTTAGAAAGTGAATCGGAAAGATGATGAATTGTATGCAATTTTAACAGGAAGTACAATTTCAAAATTAAAATGTATTACTAGAAAAAGCTGCAGAAAGCAAAAGTACATTCAACCGTCAACGCATCCACTTTCAAACAAAGGTTTCAAGTTTTTAATCAGATTCCAATGCTTTAGCACCCGTAGTCAACACTAATAACAGCCAAGACGCCCTTTATCACAGCCAAACCCACCTCCTAGAAGTCGTCAAATCAAACTCACTTGGTCCATGGAAATTTACCAAATTATGACAGCAATGTGCATAGGGTCCCAAGTACATAGATAATTTCACAGCATCTACTTGTCACAAACATCATATGGTGTTTTTTACCAAAAGTGTGCAATAGTTATATTACCCCCCAAATATGAATTCATAATTGGAAAGTACAGAAAAGAATAAGTGCGCACAATGCAAGAGATCGATATTAAAAAGAGGATGACTTAGGGTCCGGTCTAGGCATAATGTTGCTTGCAAACTTAAAGAATGCTATCTTTCTATTGAACAATTTGGTTTCTGTATATAATCGACCATAGGCTTTCGTTAAACACCTGATTAAAGCATAGTTAAACCCCTCATTGGTAATGCTCAGATAAAAAATTATTACTCTGTTGAAGACAAACCGAAAGCTAACTCTGACATTCCGGCAGAAAGTAGCATTTTACACCCGTCATGAAAAGACTAATCTGAATAACATTTTAAGATAATATTAATTAAGGAACAACCGAACAAATCCTAAATTAGTTTTCAATCAAAGAATTTGCCTCTAAATTCACGAGTTTCAACGAGCACAACTCTATACCATTAATAAGATCATGTTTAAAGACAAAAAAACCATTCTGACATCTGACCTGGATAATAATAATTGTAACAGCTAGTGGGTGGATAGTAAACACCATGCTCTCCAACCGACTCTTGATCAGTCTCACCTTTCATGCTGTCGGTGGCATCCCTCGAAGAAGACATGGAGGAGATCGCATCATATGGTATTCCATCTTTCCCAGAAACCTGACGTACAAAGAAACATGGAGAACAGTTTTATTCTCAAGAGCAACAAGCCACACATTATCTGTTAACTTGGCCCCTCATCAACATAATATATAATATATGGTGCTAGTTTCTCTATAAGTTTAAGTCAACACACAATAGTCGGTTTGGGTTGTAAAAAATCAGCCAACATAGGACCGAACAGATTGTCAGGCTTCTAGGTCCATTGAATCCAAGATGTATGCCAAAAAAATAAAAATAAAAATAAAAATAAAGATTCTAGAATCTAACCAAACCCAATGTTATTTACTTCTTTTGGATTCTACTCAACGAATACATCAAAACTAGAAAAAGAATTACACAATTTGAAGCTGATCAAAAGAGCAGCAAACTCAAAAGTACCAAAACTTGACCTCGTAAACCATCATGCTAAATCAATTACTGTAATTTTACAAAATTCTACCATAATAATCGAAATCGAAATCGAAATCGAAATCTAATCGTCTTGAACATACCAGTTGTTGCTCTCCTAATCCGGAAACAGAATCTGAGGCCAACACAGTGGCTACAGGCTCAGCTGATACAGTCAGACCAGAAAAACATGAGCAACCGAGAATCCTACTGAAACTGTAACAGTTTCCATGAAGATTAAGAAGCAGAATTACCTTTCTCAATCTTCTTTTCGCCGGCCATGATCAATATTGAAGCAGAAATATGAGCCAAGGGTTTATGAGAAGGAAATAGTTGTAGTTGTAGTTGTAGTGACTGGTGTTGGCTTAGAAGAGTCCAAAGGCTGGGGTTGTACCCATACAGCGGCTACTGGCGTCGGGTTTTGAAGCCGGTGAGGCCCGAAATTGTTAGGGTTAGGGTTCACAATTTGGGCTCAGAAGGGAGTGAAGTAGAAGAAGAGGGAAGCGAACCGAACCGGCAATGACGTACTGAATGGTGTAAGCCCTTTGGGAGGAAATAAACAGTGTATTGGACGGCCATGATTAGTTCCTACTTTATTGAACAACCTTTGTGAGCCGTTGATAGGGACGAGTGCCGACGTTCTAATTTTTTCTATTCTTCTCTTTTTCTTTTTCTCTTTTTTTGAAAAAGAAAAAATCGGAAGTCTATGACAATTTGAAAACTTGTTACTTTGAAACTTTTGACATATTGTTAACGAAAATTCTTCCGTGCTCCGAGCTTGCCATGCTTGGTGTTAGGGGCCGCACTTGTAATGCCGCAAGCAACCTTGTTCAGGGTCATTAGTTAAGCCTTTGGTTGGTTTGCTTGCGTGCTAGGGATGTTTTGGTAATTTACAAATTATGTAATTTATTTTATTTAGCAATTAGTCTCCTCGGCCTTTTTCATGTTTCCTCCTGCCAGGTTCATGTAAGGCCGATATGCTCTATAGGGAGGGGTTCCTAGTCGGCATAGTTTGGACTACGGAACTAGTATATGTAAGCACATGTACTTTTGCCTCCCTTACCGTCTTACCATCAATAAAAGATGAATTATTCAATCATCTGTGCCCCGTGAGATTGCTCTCTGATCTTTCCTTTCGATTATTCATTGTTCTTCGTGGTTGCCCCAACATTCATATAATTGTGTTCTTGCTTGTCACTAGCACTATTTTAATATCGTGTGGCTTTCATTGTTCCTTGCAAGGTACTCACTAGGCTGACTTGCTTGCTAGCAAGTGTCGCACGGTCCGCTTTGCGCATTGCAAAGTTCGGCCCGTGACACTTGGGCACGTCAGCTTATTCTGGACCGTTGGATATGAAGTTTAAAATCTACTGGTGCAAAATGTCAACCGGATGACCTGCTCTTCTATTCTCTTTTGGTTGAAAACTAACTGTGTTTTAAACAGTTAAACTTATTAGTAAAAAATCAGAAGATTTGGGAATCACAGGCTCACAGGCTCATCCTAAAGCGAGAACTCATGCAGTAACTGGACATTCTTCATCGCCGATGGGTAGCCATGGATATCCCGGCGAATGAAACGGCATTGTTCTCGTCTCCCTCCAAATTTATGTTAGGCTATTTCAATTCCAGAATGGGTTCAACTCCAATTTGTTGACATCGGCGAAACTCTTTCTCAGATCCCCAATTTTTGTCTACTCGCAGTCAGCAGCTAGCCTAGTGAGTTCTTCTTAACTTCTATAAATTTCAACTCTCTAGTTTTAATGTTTTCGATCTACGTCAATTTTCTGCTCTACATTTTACAAATCTCATCTAATTTTTCCGCTTGTTACAACTTTTCTGGGTTTTGTGTGATTGCTAAAGAGTAGATCTTTTAGATCGGCATTACAATTTTGTGTGTTTTGTGTGATTGTTGTTAAATGGGTATGCTTTAAATTTATTATCTGCAGTGGAATTCGTTCCAGTTTCTTGAAACTGGAAATTGAAAATTTTCCGATAACGAAAGTGTTAAAAGTCGAAAGTTTTGCTAAATGAGTTCGTTTGTGACAACAGGTTATTTGCTAAATGAGTTCCAGAGACGGAAGATTGAACATGGAGGAATCACTGGTCCAAGAGACGGTGGAGCCAGATGAGGAAGTTGATGAACGTCACAGTCATGAATTAGCAAAGCCAGAGGAGACTCACTTCATTCGATCAAATCAATGTGTCAGCAGCGCAGATTTGGCTCATGTTAATGCAATGCGGAGTTGTTCAATAAGCACCTCTCGTGCGTATGACTACATTGTCAACACTAGTGGTGGATTTGAGTTTGTTGGATATACTTCCAAGGATATGTTCAATAAGATGGATGCTGACCGAAGAGCAAAGCTTATTGATAGGGATGCATAGGATTGCCTATATGAATGCGAATGCCATAGAAGATCATGGGTTTATGTGCAAGTTCAGCGTTGATGTTGATGGGAGACTTGCAAATCTGTTCTGGAGAGACTCAAGTTCCTTGTATGATTTCACATGTTTTGGGGATATATTGATATTCTATAGTACCTAAAAAACCTATATTGACATAATGGCCTACTAAGCTCACACTATGCCAAAAAACTTATCAAACGACAGACAGAAACTGTTGTCTGATTTGGAGTGCCACCGATGTAGATCGAGTCGCTGTCTGATGAAAATTCAGACAACGGTGGAACGCAGTTGTCTGAGAAACATACAGACAACGTGTATGTGTTAAACGTGTTGTGTGATACTCGACAGATGGCTCGGCAAGTGGCTCGGCATATGCCATGCGCAGCTGCGCGGCAGTTGCGGCGCTGCCTTCAAACAACAGTGCTAGTTTTGAAGCTGTTGTATGTTGAGCTTCTCAAACAACAGACTTTTATTTTGTGTGTTGTCTGACTGATATTCAAACTTCAGTTCTTGGACTATATATGTTGTCTGATTAACATTGGGACAACATAATTCAATTTCTTCTGTAGTCTGATTAAAATTGCAACAAAAGAGTTTAATTGCTTCTGTTGTGTGAGTGCAGATTAGAAGACAGTGATTTGTTAAAAACCGATGTGATATATGAATGATTGCAGTGTGATTTGTCCCCATTTTTGGCCATTCAGACAGCGGGCAGTTATCCTTATATCTATTCTGTTGTCTGATTATTTGAATATCCCATTCCTGAATTAAATTGTGCATTTGATCCATTTACATACCAAATATAAACATTGCAAACCATCAAATATAAACATTCCAAACCACTAATCATTGAACCAAACATTTTAAACAAGAAAAGCATTCTAGTGCATGCCCATCTACTTGGGATATTCATTGTTCCAAAACATGCAACACATGGTGCATGACAATGTACCAATAGAGAAGCACAAAGAAAGATGCTTTCCTTAGCAAAAATGGACCAGCAACAAGCGCGCTACTTCATGGCTCATGCACATGTGTTGACAACAAACTTCTCCCACTCATTTTGCACTTGATCAGTATCCGCTTGGGTGTATTGCAATTGGTTGCTACCTCTCCTCTCATATCTCTTTCCTTTTCTTCTTCTTCTCAACATTATCCTCGGCATGTTTCTAGAATAAGAAAATAAATGTAAGGTATATATCATAAATATATGCTATATATCTAAAGAGTAAATATCTTCAAACAAATGAACTTTTATCAAAGTAGCTAGGTTGAATTATACTGAGTTCTAACCTTGACATGTGATTTTATGACCAAGTGTTTAGGCCATGCTACCCAACTCCCCAAAGCCTGCTTCACTATTTCAATTTCATCTTTCACAGGAAATGACACTTTTGCTTTCTCCTCAAGTGCGACATAAATAGAAACGCGCATATTAGCATGCCCAAGCTAGTGGAGTGCCATGAACGAGTTGGGAAAGACAAAGCAACATGTTCAACAGAACCTATTGACAATTTGCATTCAACCTCAGCTACATTTAACTAAAAAGTGGACCAAAAACAAGATTTATAGCTGTTGCCTATGTATGTTCGAAATAGAATAGATTTAAAAGAATAAGATGCAAGCTTCAGACGTTTTCAGAAAACTGGTAACAATCAAACTTTGATATTTTCCATTTCATTATCGGCCCATACATCACAATTCAAGAAAGCTAGGGATTGCAAGTACCATAATAGAGGTTGTCCCAGAGTCTTAATATTCAAAAAACTTAAACAAGACTCAACTATGGAACACTAAATAATGAGGATGCATCCCACTCTCTTACCTCAGGATTCACAGATTTTGTTCTCATATCATGCTTGCACACGGGGCAGCATGTCCCCCATTTTGTCAGCCATGAGTCCACACAGCTTGAATGAAATTCTGCAAGTAACTCTCAAGTGGTTATGGAAATATTTAAACTTCGAATGACAAGGTAAGAAAGTATTGCTAACTTATATGACGTTCCTATTACTACTATCAGTTGGCAATATACTAGAAAAGAAAAGACGATATAATATAACACTTTCATGTCACTCACACTCAGTTGTACATCTATCACAGGCTCAGAAACAGAGTTTGATGCTCTTGAATACGAACCTAGATCTTCTTCCTTCTCAAAAGTCAGGCAGATCAAGATATATTAATTAAAGCTCTTGCTGACATAAAGAAAAAAATAAAGATATGAAGATATTCTATTCAAAATGACTGTTTCAATTACAAACTTCAACCACTGACGATATTCTAGGTATAGGGTTGGAAAGCTTAGGTGATTGAGACTCTTCTCTACCTGTAAGTGTTCTTATGTGTGTGTGTGTGTGTTTTTTTTTTTCAAACGTAGAAAAAGATACCAATTAGTAACCCAGAAAAACACAAAAACACAAGCAATCAGAAAATACTAAAAGCCAGCCCCACTTCACAACATCCAACTGATTCATCATAATAGAAGAGATGGAATGGTCCCTAGAATAGCAGCAACTGGAGCAAATAATAAACTTGATCCTAAAGCCATTCCACTCCCAACCTCTCTTAAGTAAAATGATCCTAAACCTTAATAGATCCTAAAGCCATTCATCTATTAAGGTTTCCTAGTAAAGTTCCCACAACTTCAATTGGTATGAATAAGTAAAATGAACAGGTTTGATTAATTTGACTCATGTGTGGAATCTATCACACATTAATGGTCAATATATACTATTTTTAATAATTTTTTTCCATGTATACTACAACTTTCACCCTAAATGCAGCTTATATACAAAATAGAAATATTAGTTACCTCAACTTGAAGTCCTTTTCTTTTGCATAAAGCTTTAAGAGCAAACATTACCAATTCGAAGCAAACATTCGAAGCAATGATGAGATTTAAAGCATATGGGATTTAAAGCAAGTCAAGAAAGTACTGGTTGGCTTGAGAGTAGCACTTATAAACATACAAGTGACTGCAAAAACATAAATGGCTCATAAGAAAAGTTATGAACTTAGAACAAAAGGCCCTTGGTCTAAGTGGCATCTCCACAGGGTCCATACCATAGCGGAAAATTGAGTTACAACAACAGCTATAGCAAGCAATGATGAACATTATGTAATATGATCTTATCCAAATCCCTTGTAGAATATCTGGAACTACTCGCTCATGATTAACAATTTCAATCATCATACATCTACTGCTCAAAACGCAAGGTAATCACCTTTGTTAAGCACTTTGCAAAATAAATGAGATGAATCAAGGTAGAAGCATCAGCTATCTCCCAGTCTTGTACATCAAAAGCTTCAGATTCTACAACCTACGTGAGCAAAAGAGGCATGTGAGCATGAACTATAACTTAATATTGAAATTTAGAAATGTAAGCAACATATTTAAGGAAAAAAAAAACAGACAATTCTTAACAAGGAATCAAGCACAAAAGTTTTGGTAGCCTTATATATCCTGTAAACTATGCAACTATGTATTTGAATACCCAGGAAACTCATCCAGAGTTCTGTGTCATCAAAAAAAGTAGACTACATGGTTAATGGGGACAAGTTAGCCATCCAGCCCTAATAAAATTTATAGTCTTTGGCAGGATTTAGGTTGGCTGGCTGAAAACTCTATTTCTATTCAATTACAAACAGTCATTTTGACATAAAGCAAACATTCGAAGATCTGCAGTAAAGTCATTCATCCTTTTAATGTCAACAACTTGATTCATTACCAATTCATGAAGCATTAATTCCCATTCATCCTTTTACTCGTCACTACTTCAATCTCAACTTAACAATTAAACTCATATATAAACTTGTCCATAAACACACATTTAGATATGCACTTAACAGCAATCAAAAGATCATGACGTGCTTAATTCACATTGCTAAAGACTCATCAAACTGAACTCACACATATGCACTAAGAAACCAACTAGATCCTACTACAACCAACTAACAGAGAATGACCTTAGAGTTTAAAATTACACATATCCTGCTGCTTATAATCAAAACAGAGTTCAAGGTCCTTACCAATTTCCAATTTCAAAATGACCCAGCAACTTTCCCTGATCCAACTTCTATTATCCAGATTCCTCATGCCTCAACTGCTCCAAACTAAACAGCAAGTAATTAGGGTTTTCCCAATCCAAATCAAAGCAGAGACCTCAATCAACAAGGGGAGTGAGGGAGGGGTGATGAAAATAGGCTTACCAGACAAAAAGAATAAATTGGCGGCGTCCACGATGGCGCGGCAGCGTCCCCAATCTCCAAATCCATTTTAACCGAAAATCAATCAAACCTAAAACACAATCGATTTCAAAAACATGAAAATTCAAGGCAAGAGAAGTACCAGTTAACAAAACCCGTCCTTGGCCACCACCGTGAACTTCACATCACCAGAAACTAGCTGAAACAGCATCGATTCGAGGAGCTTGTGGACTTTCTTGTGGAGATTCCAATCGGAGATCGAACTTGGAATCCCCGTGTTGCTCGTCTTACATCATCTCGTATAAGGTCTAGGACTGGCTCGTCCTAGACAAGTGTTGATCAAAGCTGCAGAAAACGGAGGCGGCGGAGGGAAAAATAGGGTTTGGAGTTGGGGGATCCGAAGGAATTGGGGGAGTGGAGCTTGGAAAGAAAGAAGATAGAAGAGAGAGGTGGGGAATGCTAACTACTTCCTCTCATTCATCTTCGTCTCCTCACTAACTACTTCTTTGGTTCTTTGTAGAGGCAGGAATTGTGTCGGAGTACGGTGGAGTACGAGGGGGTCGCGAATAAGTTGGAGAGAGCGAGTTAGGGTTTCAACGGTTGAAGAAATTTTGGGAAGAGAAGAGACCAAATCTAGAGAAGGAGAAGAGGGAGTTACCTTCGTGGTGATGTTGCTTAGAATCAAAACTTTGGGTTTCTTCCTTTTTGGTTTGCAGGTGAGGAGAGATGAGAGAGGAAATGGTTGGCTTCTAAGAGATAGACACTAACAAGAAGAGGGGCCTGAAGGCAGAGTTACTTGTGCAAGCCGAGTGGGGAGACAAAGTTACTAAGGCCCTAACCAAGTTGTTAAAGGCGGGCTTTTTTTAATTTTATTTTTTATAACTTTTTCAACGCATGTATGAAGTTAACTTGTCTGATCATGTACATGTTAAATTTGAGTTAAGGAAGCAAGGAGGGAAAATTCCCGCCTATGTGCAATCAAAGTAGCAGTTTTGACGTTAGGGACATGCATTTCTCATTCAGACAACACAAATAAGCCATTCCGTTGTAGGAGCTTAAATCGTGTACCAGCATTTCACTCAAATATTGGTCTTTTTGGGGCTACTCACTCACATTTTGGGGTACATGTGATTTTCTTCCAAACTTGCACAACGGAAACAAAAAAATGTGTTGTATGTTATTTTGTAACTTACTCCCATACAACATATACAACAATACTGTTGTGCAAGGTGAGTCAAAATTTCGACCCAAATTTGAGCAAGGTGAGGGGGAAATTTTTTTTACATTCATACAACAGACAAATCCTTAAAATTGTTGTACAATAATCTTGGACCCAAAAAAATTGATGTACGACCTCCTTATACAACGCCAATCTCATTAAACCTGTTGTGTGAAGCAGTTTTAGTGATCACACAACGGAAATTTTTTTTTCGTTGTCTAAAAAGTGTAGTGTGATGCAGTTTTTGACATAGTGTCAGTGCATTGCAAATTGATTAAGGAACCAAATCCCATTTCACAAATGGAAGCAACTTTTTCACCTGATAGTGACTTCACTGTTTCTGTGAAACCACTAGGGTTGCAGTTTGTCAAAATCATCAACTTCTCAAGGTCATAATCCAGCCCATTTTCCAACTTTGCTTTTCTTTCGGCATCAAGAGAGTCCCACAACACCTCAATACATTTCTTTAGCTGTTACAAAAAAAAAAAGACGAGTATGATAAATCTATTCCATATGATTAAAGACAAGTAAAAACTAGCACCAACGAAAATGAAACTACATATGCAGCAAATGTTGCTCTCTTAAGTAAGGTCTGTCATTAATGTAAGGTCATACATAAATCACTTACCTACCTACTTTATTTATATAAAAAAAAAAAACAAACAAACTATAAAGTAATCTTTTGATGAATCTAAGAGCAAGTAAGTTTTACATTGAGAGTGGCACCTGCTAATTGCTATCAATGACAAGATACATCTAGGTGGAAAATTCTACAAAATGTTAACGTATGACATGCATACAATTGCCTTAAAAGTGGTAATTTGAGTCCTCAAAATAGTAATATTAGTCCTCAAAGTGGTAACATGAGTCCTTAAAGTGGTAAATTTTCTTAGTTACCACATGAGTCCTCAAAATAGTAATATTAGTCCTCAAAGTGGTAACATGAGTCCTTAAAGTGGTAAATTTTCTTAGTTTACCATATGAGTCCTCAAAATAGTAATATTAGTCCTCAAAGTGGTAACATGAGTCCTTAAAGTGGTAAAAATAGTTGATGTATGAGAAATGTTAACATACCATAGCTTTACCCCATCTAGGTAATAGACAAGAGAATGTTTAGTTACATTACCGTTCTCATAATTTCCTGTCCACATATCCCACAACTTGTGAGAATAATTGAAATGGATATATGAGGTTCTACAAAATGAATTAATCAAAAATATTATCTCTACCAAAAAAGAAGACATTGTTTGCTTCACATAATCAACATCTTTTATGCTATTTGTTTTCTTTTCTACCATTTGGGATACTCTGCTATTGTTTTTTTTTTTTAGATTTTTTTTTTCTGGGATAAGTTATACTGTGCTACTGTTATATCAAACTTACAAGTTACAAGTTACTCCATTAAAGCCTATATGCAAGGAGCTATCTCACATCTGACTTTTCTTTTGGTGAAAGAAATAATCAATTGAACAAGAGGGGTGGGCAAAGCCCAGAATGCAAATAGAAACAGAAGCAACATGTACAAACTAACCACAGCTCAAAGACCACCTAATCCCCTAAGCGGTAATATTTCTTTACACTATATTGCTTACCGTTGAGTCTCGAAGCCTTTACTCTCTTTTCTGTTGTTGGTTGCTGGAAAATCTGGCTTGAAATCAATGAGAAAACCTGTTGGGTATTCCCTTTGCCGCCACCTCCAAAACCTAGTTCTTTCTACCCATCAATCCCAACTCTCATCCCCCTTTTAACCTAGCATTGGGCTTCTCGTGTGCTACATGACAATGTAGAATATTATGTAAATATTTACTTTCCTTGTAGATGTAGATTACGTTTTCTGTATAATTGTAGGAGATGTTTTCCTATTTGGACTACTCTTGTATCTCTTTATATACCTCCTATTTTGGAGATGAATAAAATTATTGAAGCATTCCAAATACCTTGAAGTCTTATTTTCTACTTGGTATCAGAGCAGGTTCAATCCTTGAACTTGCACCGTATTCTGTTGAAACCCAAAACCCGAATTCCGAAAAGCATACCTGAATTTCGAACCCGAATTCCGAATAACATACATGTCAATCCCTGCACTGTATTCCTCTAAAACCCGAAACTCGAATCTCGAAGTATTTCACGAACCACCCGGTCAAATTTATTTTTCCATCACCCAAGGCTCTCTCAAAATTTCCATTGCCAGCCTTGAAAAGTCGCAGCATAGCAAACCATCGAAAAAAAAAAAAAAAAAAACCAAAAAAGAAGTAGCAACATAATCATCTGCTATAGCACATCACCTGCTATAACGTGGGACCACAGCATTGCATAATTGTTTAGGCCTAAAGCCTTGCTATAGTACATCACGTGGGAGTCTTCTTTCCATCTGCTATAGCACATCACCATTGAAATCAGTAGCATAGCAGCACAACTTGG
This sequence comes from Rosa rugosa, assembly GCF_958449725.1. Taxonomy (NCBI): domain Eukaryota; kingdom Viridiplantae; phylum Streptophyta; class Magnoliopsida; order Rosales; family Rosaceae; genus Rosa; species Rosa rugosa. The sequence continues at coordinate 18,451,432 of NC_084823.1, forward strand.
GGACAAGCCCTGGTGCAGCCGACAAACTAGTCCACCAAATTTCTAAGAAATTGATATTTTTAGAGGAGAGCAATGGATTGAAATACACAAAATAATTTCAATGTGAATCTTATCAGGAATGATGAATTCAAAGGGGCTCAAATGATCACTAAACTTATATTTTTCTTACATGTCTCCATTGCAAATCAAATGTAATTTTTTTTTTCCAAAGATGGATCTAAAGTTACTTGTTCTGCCATAATTAAACTTCAAAGTATCATGTTAGAGAGATATAATGACTATAAAAGAAAAGAGAAAATCGCAAAGAGTTTTGAAGTTCTCTGTGTCTGTAAGAAAATAAGGGTTTAAGATTTGGGGATGATTGACTTGCCAAATAGCAAAAAAAAAAACATAATTACAAGAGAGGTAGTTAGGGTAATTTGTAAAAAAAAACAATTAAATTAAAGTAATAGATAAATAGAGGAGGTGTGTGAATAGAGAAAATGGGTGTGTGAATAGCACCACCCTAAATCAATATAAAATTATTAAGCTAAACTTTATCATAATCACAAAATTCTATATATATCATAATGGATCTAAATTGTTATCATGAAGGAGAGTTCTATTCATACCTCCTAAATTGTTATTTGGACCTCCTCTCCATATTTTCACAGTAAAGTTCTAAATTTACCTTTTTTTTCCTCTACCCCTTTCTTTTTCTACCTTGTAGACCCCGTGAAATTCCGAACGTCACCTTTGGACGGGATAATTTTTCGCGACCTTTGTTTGGCTAAAGACTTTTGGAAATAGTTTGGGCTTGGGCCTTAGGCCAAAAATAGCTTAAGGTTATAGTCCATAATTTACTTTGGACACCTAACAGACGGGTATGCTAGTGAACCTAGCCCAATAAGTTAGTTGACCTTTGACCCGAACATCTCCCTTGATCCAATAAGGTTCTTGTAGCTCATGATAGCGTCATTGCATAATTTTGAAATCTACTTGTGCATCCATTTACGATTTTCTTATTTTACTTTATTCCTTAACAATTTGTGGAATTTCTATTCACCTTACCCAACGCTTACTCATCAACCATCCCTCCGACTTTCAAAAACACTACTTATTTACTCAATATATATTTTTCAAACTCGAGCAAAATTCCGACAAAACTTACCTCGCCATTTTTCTATCTAAATACAAGTTTGGTAAGCCCAATTCTTATTTAGTCTTGCCAACATTTTAATTTTGACTTTTCTTGTATTTATCTATTCTACTTTTATTTCCCCCTCATTTTGGTTTTTACAACCTATTTTCTTACCCCATGATTTATCTTATTCAATTCTTTTGCTTTCCCCGAGTTGAGCTTCCTCCCTCACACGCAAAACCTAGCCTTCTTCTTTTTTTGTTCACGTCAAAATTGGGCAGAGAGAAAGGAGAACCTCGTTCAGCTCCTCCATTCCACGTTGCCACCATGCAAAGGGCAAGCTCTCCTAGAAAACCATCCCAGGCCTTCAAAAGGGAGTATCCAAGCCAGAGATTGTCATTCACCCCTCTCTTCTCACCCTTTCTCTCGTTCCTGTGAATATTAGTCAGCTTGCGTGCCCCGAAATGCCTAGTTCGGGACCTCCGATCAAAATTCTTTTTTCATCAAATTGTTCGCCTCTGTCTCTTCTATTTGACCTCCAAATTTCAGCTCCATTGGAGTCATTTTGAGACCTGTACACCAATCGAAGTGGGAGCTATTCAGAAGCGAGCCTACTCTGGATTTCTGCTTGAATTCCTTCTCTTGCTCTACCCGAATCCCCTACATCTTGTTTGAGACTGATACTAATAGTTGGTAAGATCCTTGAACTATCAAGTTCCTATTTCTTTCCTCAATTTTTAGGCTCAATACGTTCAAACAACTCTTCTACATATTGAGAAATTTCTGTTTCACTCTGCATGTCCGAGATCGAGTGAACTTCTTAGCCTGCAACTGGGCTCGATCAAATCAACTCCCTCAGCTCTCTTTCCAGTTGAAGCCCTCAAGAAAACTCACCTTTTTGGTTGGTCTTTGGTGAGTATCATCATTTCCTTAACACTGTGTTTATTTTGGTTGTTGTTACGAACTCTTGAAGATTACAAACCTGTTACTATTGTTGTTGGTACCGTGTTGCTTTAACTTGCTTTTCTCATTCATTTTGATGTGTTAGAATTACGCTAGACCATGGTTATATCTTGAACATTAAAATCATGCTTGATCTAAGAGTTTATTCGTTTTACTGTTGTCCAAACATCCTGTTTTAAAACATCATGTTATTGAGCTACAAGACCTCCCCTTATAGTATTAGAGGATGACTGAAATTCTAGGTCTTTAGAAGCTTTAGATACATTCTGTGGGTGTCTCAGAGTCTACTTAACCAGCCATATTGGGTACCAAAAGAGTTTTGAACAAGAGAACAACTTTCTACAGTTTTTCAGTTTTCAGTACAATCTGACCCAGCTGCATTCATTTCAAAACTAGAGCTAAATCGCTGAGAATTTGAGATCAGTTCCTTCTAGAGAAAGATAGTGTACACCAAGATGAACGTTTCAGAATTTGAATCACCCCAAAAGAATGTTTCTAGAATTAGTTATGGAATTTTGAAATATGTGTACAGAACTGATATTTCTGGAAGAATCTGCACGTACCTTGTTTTACTTTAGCCTTTAAAACCTTTACTCTTTAAATGGCTTCACTTGAAATTCAATAACCATTTTAATCTTACTTAGTTGGTTGTTAAACCATCCTCCTTTCAAAATTTTCTCAAGAATTTACCTCTAGTATTTTGAACAATTTAATTTTTAGAAAATTACATAGTAGCACATGACCATAGATGTAAACACAAAAAACCTACTTGTAAAAAGATTTATACAAATAAGGACATGAGCCCAGGCCCAAAAGCCAAATGAATTAAGCCTGATTCCCAATTTTAATGGCAAATGACTAAAATACTCGAGTTTCATCATAATTTACGACACTGCCACTGTCCTAAACCGAGTTTCATCAATTTCCAAACTCACCGATTTGGAAATCCTTCAAATTCTCCTTCCACAGTGAGAATTTCAGCTAGAAGCTTTGAGGGAAGATGATCAGTGACTCGAGGCGCTCTTAATAGGATCGATTTCACTTCCGGAAGTGGCCGGAAAATGGAGAATTTTGCCGGAGAACACAACTGCTACAGTGATGATTTTGGCCAAAATTGATGGTTTTCTGGCCAAATTGCCGTGACCCACGGGTACCAACGTGTAGAGGAGAAAGAGGCGGTTCTTTTATGGGTGGTGGCTCACCGTTTGGTTGCCGGATGCCGGAGAAATCAAGGAAAAACGGGAGAGGGCCGACGTGGGGCAGAGAGAGGAAGAGAGAGAAGATCGGGGAAGAAGAGAGAGAAAAGTGGCTGGGTAGGTTTTTGACCTACCCACAGTAATTTTCCTAATTACCATAAACAGTAACTTTCGTATTTCGCTTATAACTTTTGCATACGAAGTCCAATTTTTACGAACTAAATATGCACGCGCTCGGTTTAACGTCCTCTACGACTTTCATGAAAAAAAAATTCAAATTTTGACCCGGTCAAAAAGTCAACTTTTAGTGCCCCCTAAAATATCGAAACTTAAATAAATTGTATAGAAAATCGTCATTTCTCGTTTTTTTTTTTTGAGTAACAACCACAAAGCTTTATTGAAATTAGACATGAAAAATTTGATTCGGGGCGTAACAAAGGTTTTGTAGTTTACTTTGATATACATGAGGAGCAGATTCATGAATTTAGTATCACTAAGGTTCTGTGGTTTACTTTGATATGATCGGCTACTGTCAATGATATGATATGCTAATGTTCAAATTGAATTGATCTGCTACTTTATAGTTTATGGTTTATGTTAATGATATGATATTCATTGTTTATGGTTCAAATTGGCTACTGTGTGGAGGTGCAAAAGGGTGATGACACAAGAAATAATCGAACAAAACCAGTGAGAAGAAAAGCTCCGGCACGTAGGAAAAAGTGCAGTAGTAGAACTGGACGAGTATGAGTGCAGCGAGTGCAGTAGCAGGATTGGACAAGTGTAGTAGTATGAGTGCAGTAGCAAGATTGGACGAGTGCAGTAGCAGGATTATGCGATGACGAGTGCAGTAGCAGAACAAGAGTACAAGTGCAGTAGCAAAACTAGACGAGTATGAGTGCAGCAGCAAGATTGGACGAGTGCAGTAGCAGGATTAAGCGATGACGAGTGCAGTAGCAAGATTGGACGAGTGCAGTAGCAGGATTAAGCGATGACGAGTGCAGTAGCAGGACAAGAGTACAAGTGCAGTAGCAGAACTGGACGAGTATGAGTGCAGCGAGTGCAGTAGCGAGATTGGACAGGTCCAGTAGCAGGATTAGGTGATGACGAGTGCAGTAGCAGAACACGAGTACAAGTGCAGTAGCAGAACTGGACGAGTATGAGTGCAGCGAGTGCAGTAGCAGATTAGACGGGTGCAGTAGCAGGATTAGGCAATGACGAGTGCAGTAGCAGAACTGGACGAGTATGAGTGCAGCGAGTGCAGTAGCAGGATTAGGCAATGATGAGTGCAGTAGCAGAACATGAGTAGCAGAACTGGACACGAGTACAAGTGCAGTAGCAGAACTTGACGAGTATGAGTGCAGCGAGTGCAGTAGCAGGATTGGACGAGTGCAATAGTAGGATTAGGCGATGAGATGAGAGTAGTAGGAGAGTGAGGTCTGAGATTCTTTCTCTTAGCAACGTGTAGAAGAAAGATATATATATATATATATATATATATTATTTTATTTTTTTTGCTTTTGAGAAGTAACATAAATAGATTATTCTCAGAAAAAAAAAGTAATATAAACAGATTATTATAAAAAAAAAAGTAACATAAATGGATTATTCTCATAAAAAGAAAAAAAAGTAATATAAAGGGATTATAAGTCAAAAGGAGTAGTTAAGGGGGAAAAAAAAGTAACATAAATGGATTATCCTCAGGGGAAAAAAAAGTAACATAAAGGGATTATTCTCGGAAAAAAAAAAAGTAATATAAAATTATTAGAAGTCAAAATGAGTAGTTAAGGGTAATAAAGTAAATTAACTCATGACATGTGGCAAGTGGAGAGCAGATTGTCCTTATTTGTAAGATTAATCTTTATAAAGGGATTACAAGTCAAAATAAGTAGTTAAGGGTAAAAAAGTAAATTAACTCATGACATGTGGCAAGTGGAGAGCATATTGTCCTTAAGTGTAAACTTTTGTCCTTAAATGTTCAAAACCAAATGTTGTAGAGTTTTTTGTGTTTTGAAATCCTATCAAGGGGGTATATGTAGTTTGCTATTTAATTTTCCTTGACCCTTGACAATTCCTTTTTAAACTCTATTTCCAGCTTTTAACAAATTGTCTTTTAAAGGTGTTCTTACAACTTTTTCTTGAAAAACCAACTCCTTCTTGGAACCCAAATGGTCTGGTTATTAGTTAGTAAATTAGATTAAAGGAGGGGTTTTCTTCAGAGAGTATTGAGAGTGAATTGCTAGCTTTTTTTATCGTTGTTTATGTCGCTTATTTGATCTAGGCTCGATATCTTGGTAGGATCTTGTGAAGTTGGTGGTTGCTACAAGGTTGCATTGAGGCCAAGTGCTGCAAGAGAAAGCTCGAGTTCCAAGTAGGGGATGCCTTTAACTCTATCTATGCTTTTCTTGCATATACTATGTTTTATATTAGGCCTCTTTAGCTTGCATGTTTTTGAAAATTATCTGTTTTTACACTTGAAATGGTTTGCGTGGTTGGAATAATGTGTTGGCAATTGATGGGGATTTAAGGAGATGGTTTGTTCCTCCTTGGGGATTGAAAATCCCAAGCCACCAGTGGTGGGCAATGTGCACCATGCCCTTGTTATTGATTATCCCCTTTGTCTCTAGCCTTGTGATAATTGAATTCCGGAAAGTGATTGGCTAGATGGACGGTTATGTGGAAGGAGATCAATTGTCGTGGAAATTATAATTACGTGGTGACGATCTCGTGGAATCACAAACCGGTTTGTATCTACTACCTTTTATCAAAAAGATAACTCATGTTTTCAAACTTAGATATGGGCGCGGGCATGGGCAATGATTGGATGTAGGAGCCTAACCCCTACTTTAGTTTGTTTTGCAAGCTGTCGCTGTCGAAGCTTAGGTACGGAGGATAATGTTTGGAGGCCGCAAATTGTTTTATTTAAAGTTTATTTTTCTCTTTATTTGGCATGTTTGATCCCGTCAAATTTTTGTAAAGATATGTATGGTTGATGATGCGTGTGATTGCTTACCACCAAAGTGGAACCCTAGGGTTAGAACCTCCACTTGAGTTTAGGTCCTAGTGGGCTAGACCTAGAAGACTCACGTAAATTACCATTCAATGAACCTAATGTAAACTTGGGCTAAGAACTAAAAATGACGTAGGTTCTTAATTCAACACAACACCACCTTCCTTTCCTCTTCCTTGTCTAGCTCGTAACCTTGTGGTTACGAGCCAAGCCCACTATGCGAGCCTAAGAATTTTGGGCTTATACATTTCTTGTTCTCCAACCTAAAGGCCTTGTCTCTTTGAGAAATTCTAGGCCCAAAGCACTTACTCCCTAAGTGTCGCGGGTGTAGGATTCCTTGGGGAGGCGGCGCTGTGGTAATCCGGTCTCCGGGTCGCCACATACCTCCACCCCTAGCCACCTCTCTCTCCATATCCAACATTCGTTCCTCAGCATCGGTGAGGCACCCCACCACTTTCAATGGTGCGATATGATGCAACACCCAAGAAACCATAGTTTCTAAAACGTTATCGTTGTTGAAAAATAGAGGCTTGGAGAGTATTTGACTCTTCTCTACATTGCATATCTTGTAAATAGTTCTAAAATCATATGTCGTTGGGTGTAATCAAGGTCATAACTCAAAGCATCACAATTGATCATTCATCTAATCTGAGTAGTGTACGCTTGTAGTTCCTTCAATTAAATTCATGATTTGTTTTAATTTCCCATAAAAAATCAAAACAAATCAATTAATATTCTTTATTAAAGACATGAATACAGAGAACCCATATCAATGTGAGATGTAATTGGTGTGCGTGGTTGATGTTGAGATGACTAGAAGATTTGCTGAGGGGAGAGATGGAGGTGCTAAGCTTCAATAGCCATGGTAGGCTCTCATCATCTCCTTAAGCCCAAGTTGTAAACATATCACACTAAAGCCCAGTTTAACCGAAACAAGCCAACATTATTATCACTTCCAAGCTCAAGTACTTCGAACTAAGGAAAATAAAATTCGCAATTAATAAGCCTATGAAAATCCAAAGTAATTAAATAAAATTACTAGGGTTCACACATGTGGTATGGTTATGCTAATTAAATTTTAACTAACAAATAATTTTTATCTGTTGACCCGGGTTTATGGTATTCGTAAGTGAAAGATCTTCTGCCAACATAGCCATGTTCTAATGCCCTTGGCTGGCTTTGATTTTCTGGTGGAAGATTGACCTTTGTTCTGCATTGGATTTGGATTTGGATTTGCATGGGTAGTCAAACCACCAACTACCCAGTTCATTACACAGCTGCAATCTGTAGTGTAAAATCAGTTATGTGTTTATACGCTGCTGCTTTTGCTTTATTAATATTACCTTGTAATTCTGATGCAATTTTTGCATCTTTCCCTTTCACACTGTTTACTGTTTATTTTCTCTCTTGATGCATTTTTGTATCGTATCATTGTAATCTTTCAATTTCATTAAAGCGATGACCTTATTTTACTCAGAGAAAAAAAAAATTCACTCCTCACATTTAACATAAAACAAATTGTTAAGCTTTTTATGATTCATTTTCTTGACTTTAACAAATTGAAATGTATTAAGTCATATTTTATAAATTGTTGTTTGTCAGCGACGCATAGCGTATACTAATTCTCCATATAAACTATTACACAACTCATCACAAATAGAACTTTGTTAGACTTTTGTCCTTTTTTTTTTTTTTTTGAAAGGGGGCTAGTGCGGCTACCCTCAAGCCTTGATTAATGAAATTGCAGAATACAAGAGGGGGACATAGAGCCTGAACCCCAGATTACAGTAAGCATACAGAGAACATCCTAAAATAATACCAGGATTCTTCATAAATCTATGTATTCTAACAAGCATCAATTAGCAAAGAGTGCACGAATAAGCTTCTTACAAATTTTCATTTAAAAATTTCTATGATTTATATTTTAGTCATTCGCTCTATGTGTGGTCAAGTTTCTAAAGATTTTTTTTTATGATGAAACTTTAAACTTCATTAGCACAAAAGTGGTAATCATAAATCAACCTTTGCTATGGATATGCACTATTACTAAAGAGTTAGAAAAGTGCATTAACTATTCAGATTTTCTCAAGTTTAGCATATGAATATCAATTTAATGAGACTTAACTAAAAACCCTCTGCTAGGGTTTGAGAGAATGCCGCCCATGGGTATGCGTTTCTGCAACTTCCTCCATCTCAGATGGAGCAAATTTCCGGCACTTCCCCTGGTGTCGCAGCCTTCGAGTATGGTCCAAGCCGTCTCTCCCTTTTTTTTACTCTCCAAGACGTCGAGGTCTTCGACCCGTGGTGAAGCGACTTCGTTCATTCATCCTCAGATTGGGTCGATCTGGGTCTTGAGGTCGCCTTCGGTTCGTCGTCCATTTGGATTGGGGACTGTTGGTGATTGGAAAATCTGGGATCCAGGGCGCAGTGGTCGGGTCCTGGGCGGCATCTGTACTGCGGCCAATGGCATGGGTGGCGGCGGGTGCTGTCGGATTGATGGGGCCGAGTGGTTCCTTCTCCAACGAGTGATGGTGGAGCGGCGGTTGAAATCGAGAGCAGAGACCAGTGGATTCGGCGATTGCTATGTCACATATCTGACCGGTGGGGGTTAGGTCTGCTGTAGCAATTCTTCGGTCCTCCGCGGACACCGCCACAAGACTGATGAGGCAGGCGGCGACGGCTTGAGTCGTGCGAACAAATCTGGGACGGGGTTCCTCCGGCGAGGACTGGCGGTTCAGCGATTGGGGGCGAGGACAAGGCAGGTCTGGGTGCCCAGAGAGATTTTGGGTGTCCAACCATGGACCTGGGCCTTTTGCTCACGAAGGGCCTTTGCTAGGGTTGGCTGGGCCTCTGTTCTGTTGAATTGCTCAAGTAGGACTTTGGGTTGGGCCTTACTTCTTGGGGTTTTGCAGCTGGTGAATGAGCCCGAAGCTATGAGGATTCGCATTTGGGATCCGGGAGACTTTTCTTGGGCCCTAAATTTATCTACATGCTGGAATTGCTTCTTTGGTTACTTAGGTAGAAGATTGCTCTCTATTCAGCGCATTTTATTGCGTGGAGTAGGCAAGGTCGGTCACACTACCGGCGGTTACCTTGATAGAAGGTTACCCTCTATTCGACGTATTTATATGCGTGGAAGTATGGTCGGCCATACTATTGGAACCGTTTTACATAGCCCGGCATCTGTCCTGGGCGTCATCAAATGCTTAATTGCATCCTTTCGTACCTTTGTTAGGTTTTATTTCCGATGCTTTATTGCATCTAGTATTTCCCTTACTAGTTTATATTTTGATGTAGTTTCTACATTTTTAAGTTGTAATTTTTCTTATGTTTATTATTAATAAAATGGTTGACTATTATTCTCAAAAAAAAAAAAAAAAAAATCAATTTAATGAGGACATGAATAAGATCTTGCTCATTGTTGTGGTCTCAAATCTAAGAAACACGCTTTCTTTTTTTTTTCTTTATTCAAAACTATGATTTTTAGATTTTTTTTTTTAATATTCCAAGAGATTAGTCATATTCCTGATTTCCACAACAAATCTCTCATTTTCTCCTTCCTTTTTATGACAAGGAAGCCCAAAAGCAAAGGACAAGAGACCTAAATTAATCACAACCAATTTTGGCTTAGATAAGCCTAATAAATCAGCTTTCAAAAGATGAATGACATCAACGGGGGGAGAGCTAAAGAATCTATAGCTAGGTTCATAATCATGACCAATGTTTGCCAACAAATCAGCCTGAATTACACTTTCTGTATATATGGATAAAAGACACATTCCAATCTCTTCTCAAAAGCTCCTGACTGTTTGCCACAAGACTAAAGAGGATGAAAATTATCAGTCATAGAGAGAAGCAACTTCACCACAACAATTGAATCCATTTCTATCTCCAACAATCTACGATCGATCATTCTACCAAGCCATTTCCATACCTTTCAAAAACCTCCAAAGTTCAGCTTCAACAACTTGACCAATGCCTAACTTGGCAGACAACTCATTTATCCACTAACCCTTATCATTTTGAGGACTCATCCAGCACATATAATCTCAGTATCTTTATACAAACTGCCATCAAACATATAACTCTTGCTCTCCCTTTCTTCTTTTGCTATGGTTTACAATAGTTTCATCCAAGTATGTCAAAAATGTAGTTTGCACCCTATGTAATCTTGAAACATGACTAATTTCAACTAGCTAGAGGTTGCCAAATGTAAAGAAAAGTAAGAGACGTGCAAATATTGCAACGAATACTCAAAGCATTTAGTATCGTACACAAGAAGGAAGATAAAGTTTCATCTAACTCAACCTCTATATCTTTAAAGCCAAGAAACAGGCTGTTGTATCTTGAGTTTTCATTTCCTAAGTTCAAATAAGACAAGAGTATGGTGGGGTGATGGTTGATGAGTGAAGTCAATTAATGTTATTGAAGCTATATTATAGATATGCATATTTTAATCCAATGGCTCCTAAACTTCTCTAGATTCCAAAAGTACGTTGATAACTCAAGTGTTGATATTGGTGATGAAGAACCTGCCAATCCTAATTTTCAATTATTGGCTTGTTTACATATCCTATTTTGTCACAAAATGCAAAAGGTGTGTTTGTTTTCCCCTGCATCAATAGTGGCTTTAGAAGCTGCTTTTAGCATTGACAAAACTTTTTTAAAACATCATCAACACTCAAAATGGTTGAGGCTCAAGTTTTAATTGAGTGATTGTTAATGACTATGGGTTTTTGTATAAACAAAAACCCTAGTATATATACTTTTTTTTTACTTTGTCAAGGGGAACCCAAAGGCTTCGTAGGCCCAAGATAAACCCCTTCGGTGCATGTGAAATGCTCCAACTGTGCATTGTAGCACAATGCCTAGCCACTTTGACAGCTTCGGGGTCTGAACCTAGGTTGGGGAGCACACCCAACTAGGTAAGAACCACTAGACCACTTGCAGTGGTTAACCCTAGTATACTTGATTCAAAGCTTCATAGTGAACTAGAGAGGCTTGAGTGATGTAATATTCATTACTTTTCTTTTTTTGTTTTGCATAATTTAAGTTTGTCAACAATAATTTGCTCTGATTTGGGACTTTATTTGTCTTGGACTTCTAGTGAATTAGAATGTATGGTTACTCAACTTTCTAACTTTGAATAACGAAGTGAGGCTAGAGTATGCAAGCATATGATTGGTAGATAAAAGCACGAAGCTTTTAGGTTTAGCTCAAAGTTCTCTTATTGCTTCTTCCTTATGTTTAACTTTATTGAACAATTTTCTTTTAGTATGATTTGACCTTTGGATTATTATGGTTTGCTTTTGGGGAAAATTCTAGACCAAGTCTTAATAAAAGTAGATCAGTTCCTTACAGTCGTAGACTAGCTCAAGATCATGCTAAACTAGCCTCTACCACTACATATAATATATCTAACTCTATATCAAATAGTCTACTTAATGTACTGATACATTTATGTATCGTAAATGAACTTTTTGCTTTTAGTTCAAAGTTTTAAATTTAGGTATGTGATAACTTAACTATAGTTTAGCATAAGATTTGCTTGCATTTTTTTTTAGTATGAAGTCTAAACTTTATGAGTTTTGATGTATCGTTGGGGCACGTAAGAACCTGGTTCTAAAAAGATTAACATAATTTCATGCTCGGATTTCCAGCAAATGTGTGCAGCATGTGGTTTGTTAGACTTCGAGATGAAGGGCCTCACCTATACCTGGACAAATTGGAGAATGAACGTCCGACTTGACTAAGCCTTGGGAAATTTGGAGTGGGTTGAAACTTGACGATTATTTGAATGTCATACTTTGACAAAGATGACTCTGTCAGCCAAATAGTCACCCTCAAGTATAAGGGGTACAAGTAATAGTATAAGGATTTTTAAGAAAGGTTGTTGAACCCACAAGGATTGGATTCATTTCGCTAGCTCGGGTGTGAACTTAAGGAGAGCTAGAATATGCAAATGTACAATCACGAACCTAGAATCACAAGGAAATCTAGGCTCATGGTGAGTATGTGCAAGATGAAGTAGTCATTTGATTTTGGTTTTTGAATTGAAAACAACTAAATGCTCAAATGTAGACTAAATTACTCTAAACTAAACTAGTGATTAAATGGATGAAAGTTAGGAATTAGATTGTCTACCACTAACCTCCCTTGCAAGTATTAATGCATTTCAATATGAATGATGTAAAATTAATTAAACAATTTCTCTCATTGCATCCTTCTCGGGTATGACAAGGGACATGCTCATCTTGTGATATCAAGCAACCCCTTTTGGGTGTAGTACTTAATTACCTACTTAAGTCATGCATTTCAATCTAGTTAGGTATCTAGTGCATTACCCTAAGTGCATAAAGTTTGGAGATGAAGAAACCATGCAAACTAACAAAGCTTATCTCTAAGTGATTGTAATTCACAACTGCTACATGCACACCTAGTGTGCGTTCATGCTTTAACATTCAAAGGTTACCAATCTCGAAACACTATATCATGACATGACAAACACACATACTCAAATTGGTAAAGTCTAAGTATATGCATTCAACTCTTGAACTAGCATGTAGGCATGTTAAACAAAATTGCATCACATCAAATTATAGCATCAATCTATACAAGATTAGCTAGGGCTTTCAACCCTAGCCCTAATAAAGTAACTACTCACTCATGTCCATATAAATTAACACCAAATATAATATACATTGAGAAAAATTAAGAATTTTAAAGAAATAGCAGTGTTCTAAAAAACGGCCGCCTAAGCGCTGGGCGGCGGGAGATCGAGGCAAATATTAGCTAAACGGAGCTCTTAGGCAGAATGGATTTAGGCGGCCGCCTAGGTGGCCTGGATGTCAGTCTGGGTGGTTTAGGCGTCCGTTTGGGCAGCTGGGCGGGTTTCAATTTGCTTTTCTTTCTTTTTTCGCAACACCGAAACCCCAAATCGACCAGACAAGTAGAAACATGTGAAGGGCTAGCTATATATTCAGATCAGATCCATGCCAAGTAATAGCCAAATTGGGCGGGTCCAGACCTAATATGCTAAACGCCTAAACCATTTGATCCCCACAACTCCTATTTGCTCTTCCCACCAAGCCACCGCGTCTCTGCACCACCCTTCCACACAGCTCCACCGCTTTATCTAAGCCTCAGACTCCCTCTGCTCCCCTCGAGCCACCGTAGCTTCCCCCCAAGCCACCCCCACCCAACTTCCCCTTAAATCAAGATCTTGAAATCTGAGAATTGAAACCTTGTTTTTGTGAAGTTATTCACGAGGTGATTGAACAATGAAGAGAAATATGAGAGACTGGAGAGTGGTGGCTATTGGTTTTGCGCAAGAGAGGAAGAAAAGATCATAATGAACATGGCTGTTTGTCAAGAGAGAGAGAGAGATAGAGGGGTGGCTGCTGTTTGTCGAGAGAGAGATGATAGATGGACAAGTGGCTGCATAACTAATTGATTATGTTTGAACTTTGTTAGGTGGCGTGGAAGGCTTTCCTGTTTCTTATACTAATTATATAAATATTCAATCAAGTTGTTGGAGAATGGAGAATGGTCATGTTTGTGGGCACGGGGACTTGGAATAAAATATAATTTTATAGAATATATATTTTATTATTTATAAGTTATAATAAGTATTCATATTAGGCTATATATACTTGATATATACTCTTCTATATATATATATATATATATATGATATAAAAATAAATAAAAATTTAAAAATACAAAACCGCCTAGGCGCTCCTCCCCAGCCCACCGGCCGACTAGCGCCTAGCGATTTTTCGAACCTTGGGAAATAGTGAACTAGTTGAAGCTTGATAAATTGATGGCTAGCTTCTCCATGGTTTTCCTAATTCAGTGCTCCTTGAATCTTCCTTGATGGTGGAATGGATGGATGATGAATTTTTTGTTGATGATGAATGGAATGGAGATGAAGATATTGTGCTCAATTAGCCAACTTTGAGTGGTAGTGATAAAGTAGTACTGGTGGTGGTGATGGAGTTTGTGGTGGTGGAAGATGGTAATTGTGGTGGTAATGATGGAGGAGATGGAGTAGATTGGGTATTATGAGTTTGGATTTTGGGAGGTGAAGATGAAGGTTTTGTGGTGGAGATAAAGATAAAAATGAGATGTAATGGGGTGGCAAGGGTGATGCCCTCTTCAATGGGAGAAGGGATGCTTAAAGAGAGGTGTGAAATGATGGTGAGAAACTAAAAGAAGCAGCCCTTGTAAGAAGCAAATTGTCACACCCCGAATTTTGAATAAATAAATTCAAATCCGAAACGCGATAATTTAACAACAATCACAAGAAAAACACATATAAAATTTTTCATTTAAATTAAGCAACTAAACAAATTGAGCTCACAATCTCAATACCGACTAGTTCTTTAGAGTCACATATTACATTACAGATAGTTTACAAATTAAATTGAATGACAATTCAATAAGTAAACACACCCACCACAACTCACTACACAGCGGAAGACTTCAAATTAAGAGTACCATTCGATGTCCACGCTACCGAACATACACCTCAACTTCGACGACGATCACTCGATATTCTAACCTGCACAATAACCCCAACACCATGGAATAGTGAACTGGGTTGAAACAACAAACCCGGTGAGATTTTGCAAGCTCGTGTGAGTAACCTAAATAACCCCAAGGACGCATTTTTGACTCGAAGACAACAATCATCACAATGATTAATTCCAACAACAAAATCCTTTTCTTTTTAAGGAACACACAGTTCACTACCGTGACAAATTAAATCATTCTAAATAAAAACCGGTAATCTCTGCATAGAAAATTAGTTCAGGAGATCATCGAAAAACACACAATCCAAAATAGACATCATAGTAATCCCTGCATATAGTTTAGTTCAGGAGATCACAATAAAATCAAACAAAAGAAATCATAGTAATCCCTGCATATGGTTTAATTCAGGAGATTACTTAAAAATCGACAATAGAATGGAAAAGGAAAATAAATAAAGAATTCAAACAACTCACGCTGAAACCACGAAATCACCCTTTCAACTCCGAATACACAATCTCACAAAATAACTCGTTTTCAAAACTCGACATCTTTACCTCTTAAGGGTAACATACATCACTAAACTGATAAAATCATATTATCTCAACTCACACCATAATATGAAAATCAAGTCCCTCCTTGGACAACAAAAGAAAGCATACACTCAAAACTCTCTTTCAAAAACATGTACTCCTGAGTGCCATAATACAAAGTTATCCCCCAAGCAGTATAACTGCAGATAGATTAGAGCCCTAACTGAATCGTAACCTATCACCTCGGCCGAGGTTCAGCCTTACGATATCTTTGCACCCAGGTTACCATTGTAACCTTCAGACTTCAGACATTTCAGCCCTCAGAACAAACCCAGGTTACCACTGTAACCTTCGGACTTCAGACCTTTCGGCCCTCAGAACAAAACATAGGTTATCACTGTAACCTTCGGACTTCAGACCATTTGGCCCTCGGAATAAGACATTTAAAGAAGGGCTAAAGTCTGTTTAGTCCCTGTACTATGCCTCTCTCATCGTTTCAGTCCTTGACATTCCAATTTAATCTGAAAAGTCCCTGAGGTCTCAATTTCCGTCTAATAGGTCCTTACCGCGAGAAATTAGGAATTGGCCTTGGGTGAAATGTCCAATATACCCCTCAGTTATTTCTTTTTTCTTTTTTAATTTATTTTTTTCCTTTTTAATTTCTTTTTTTTCTTTTTTCTTTTTCCTTTTTAATTTCATTTTCCTTTTTTATTTTTATTTTTTTCCTTTTTCCATTTTAATTTCTTTTTTTTTTCTTTTTTCTTTTTCCTTTTTAATTTCTTTTTTTTCTTGTTTCTTTTTTCTTTTTCCTTTTTAATTTCTTTTTTTTTCTTTTTCCTTTTATTTTTCTTTTTTTCCTTCTTCCATTTTAATTTTTTTTCTTTTTCCTTTTTAATTTCTTTTTTTTCTTGTTTCTTTTTTCTTTTTCCTTTTTAATTTCTTTTTAATTTTTTTTCTTTTTCCATTTTAATTTCTTTTTAATTTTTTCTTTTTAATTTTTTTTTTCCTTTTTTTTTTTTTCCTTTTTAATTTCTTTTTTCCTTTTTTTTTTCTTTTTTCTTTTTCCTTTTTAATGACCATCGTATTCTGCTGCATCAGTAGCGCCACGTTGGCGAACCAATCCAGATCGACCCGAAACCCCAATTCTTGTTCTCCACGCCAGCGGCCATTTTTCTTTTCCATCACTATTCTTCTTCTTCACTTATGGTTTTTGTCAACTTGGCCATCAAAAACCACCATTTCAACCAAACCCAAAATCCAAATCACCATTTTGAGCAACACCCAAAAACCTCAGAATTTGAAAAAATGGTAGTTTTCAGTGAAAAGTTAGAAAATGGTAATTTTCAGTGAAAAGTTTCTAAATTGAGGCTTGATGTGGAGAGAGAAAGTGGGATTTGAGTGGAAGAGAGAGAAGTAGGCTGTGAAAACAAGAGGGGAGTGGTTTAGCGGCGAATTTCCGAACTGATTGGGAAACAGATGGGTTGTGGAGTTTGATCGGAATGAGATTGGTGGGTTGAGGAAGTAGAAAGTAGGCAAAACGAAAAAGAAAAAAAGAAGAAATAGCAAAAAAGAAATTAAAAAGGAAAAAAAAAAAAGGAAAAAAAGAAATTAAAAAGCAAAAAAGAAATGAAAAAGAAAAATAAAAAAGGAAAAAGGAAAAAAAGAAATTAAAAAGGAAAAAGAAAAAAGAAATTAAAATGGAAAAAGGAAAAATAAAAAAATAAAAAAGGAAAAATGAAATTAAAAAGGAAAAAGAAAAAAGAAAAAAACGAAATTAAAAAGGAAAAAAATAAATTAAAAAAGAAAAAAAAAAGAAAAAAGAAATAACTGAGGGGTATATTGGACATTTCACCCAAGGCCAATTGCTAATTTCCCGCGGAAAGGACCTATTAGACGGAAATTGAGACCTCAGGGACTTTTCAGATTAAATTGGAATGTCAAGGACTGAAACGATGAGAGAGACATAGTACATGGACTAAACAGACTTTAGCCCTTTAAAGAAATTTCACACGACTCACAAATGTCACATCACAACCCCAAATCATTCTTTCAACAATATAAATCGTCAAATATAATTCTGGCATAAGTAGATGTTCAATTCAATAATATGAATGAAAACACCAAAAGTCTACATATCACAATGCCACACCATCCAAATATATATATTTCACGTAAATTACTAAATTTATATATACACAGTCATCCACTCAGGGATGCCTACTAATACCAACTATAGTTCACATGCACCAAAATCGAGAAATTCATTTTTATAATTAAAATCTTATTTTCATACCTGTGAACCGCAGTCCTATGAACCGTAGTCGATCGAGTTCATATCATTTAAACCAAATATTCATTTTCGAAAACGATTTACAATTACTAATTAATTCCGAATATTAAGCAACTCGATTCGTAAATGAACCACGTGAGATTTACTCACCTCAAAATATAGCTGTATCTTCTCTTACAGCAGATAAGGTATCGAATACGCCCCGTCAATCACCTAAGTACAATACAATCTTAACTTAGTACACGAATTGAAAACGATTAAAGTTCGAACCTCCGTTTGCACTAAAATCCCGAAGTAATGCCAATCGAGGTGAAACTTCATCCGAGACCACCCGAGGTCTCCAAAATACTTATACGATCAAGATATCAAAATAACAAGTCGATCGGACGGCCCAATCCTCACAGATAAAAAATCGATCGAACCGAAAATCCTAAAACGCTAAAATTCATAACTTGCTTATACGATTTCCAAAAATTACAAACTATATATCAAAATGCTCGTATCGACGAGAAGATCGCAATGAGGAGCAGAAACTGCCCTAGAGGGGGCCGGAAGCCACCAGAAAGTGCCACCACAGATGGTGGCAGAGCCACCGTCAACCACCGTGAATGGCGGTGAAACCTATATGCATCTCTTCGTCTCAACGAGACAAATAACTTTCCCAACTAGCATGTAATCTAAATCAAAGTGGAAGTGGCCAGAAATTACCCCGAAAGGAAGTAGATCGGAAAATCCTCCAAGAATCCGATTTGCTTGATTTCTTCCTCCACACTTCAGATTGGTTCAAACCACTTGAGGATCATGATCACCGTCTTGAGAGGATTCCAAAAAGCCAAGCGGTTCGAGCTATGGTGGCTGGACGACGAAGATATTGGCGTATCTTCGTCGTTGACCTCCCACTGTAGCTTGAATCGGGTTTTGCTTGCAGCGGCGGCTACGGGCCGAGATAGGTTGCAAAGCCACCACCAACAGGTGGCAAGGTCGAGGCGAAGATAACCCAAGAAATTTCACATCCAACGGTGGCCGGAGGAGGGAGAAATGGCCGGAAGAAGAAAAAACACGATTTTCCGGTGGGAGGAGAGAGAAGAGAGCTCGGGTTTCTCGAAATGGAAACCTGTCCTTTTTTGCAAATTTCAGAAAATTTCGTCCTTTATACCGAAATGGAAACTTTTTCCTATAGCCATAACTTCTTCATATGAACTCCGATTTTCGCGTTCCGCATGTCCACGAACTCGTATCAACGCGCTCTACAATTTTCGTGAAGGAAGTTTTCACAAAATCTTAACGTATAAAAGTCAACCCTTGAGACGAAGCATTTCGAGCGAATAATTGTTCAAAACACTTCTGCTCCACTCTCGAACTACGAAATCGTACCAACGAACACTTCATTAATTTCAGAAAACATTTAGAAATTAATAACAAATTTCCGGGGTCTTACACAAATGGTGGAGTGTTAGAGTGGTAATAGATTCCAAACCAAGAGAAAAAAGGGTATGAGAGTGATGATGTAGGTTAGAGTAGGTAATGATGGTTAAATCATGGTGATTAAACCTACTATTACATAGCAGATTTTTGTGTGCTCAAAGTGGACATTTGGGGTATTTAAGGAGTAAGGATAGTGTGTGAACGAGGAAAATGGATGGAGTTAATTTGGAACCAAAAAATTTAAGATTTGGTTGAGATGGAAAAATAGTGAATGTGTGTGATGGAATAAGTACAATGTTATTCCTCCTCCTGGCTCCTCCATGAGTATGACCGGAATATACATGGCACCATCGTGTGTGGTAGTGCATTGCCAAAGGTGGTGGGCCATAAGAATTTTGTCGGAATTTTACTTTTTTCTCCTTTTGTTAAGATTTCCTACAAAATATGGAATTGGATTACTCAACACTAAAGCAGACTTTTTTTTCTTTTTTTTTTAAATAAAAGGGCTGGTGCGGCTGCCCTCAAGCCTTGATTAATGAAATTGTTGAATACAAGTGGGGGACATTGAGCCTAAACCCCTGATCATAATAAGCAACTAGAGTATGTCCCGAAATAATATCAGGAATCTCTACAAAAAACTTGTATTCTAACAAGCACCAACTAGCAAAGTGTGCGCTACTGGCTACTCTATTTGCTTTGACATAACAGAAAGATAACTCGATATATAACCCGATTACAACGTAGCATAATTACCAGCATTAGCACAGCTTTCCTACTATGTTGCCGCTGGAAAATAGATCCGACGTCACTTAGTCTCACCCTGCCACTAAGCGGCAACGACTATTTGACGAAGTAAGGAACTTGCCGCCGACCTAGAGCAGATAAGGCACTTTGAGTGCACATACAGGCACGCAGCCCGACTAGCCCTACATGACACATATAGGGACTTATTGCTTGCCAAATGCGCAAAACAACTAGACAACTTAAAATAGTAAAAGCATAAAAAGAACATAGAACAACTTGGCCCAGGTCCACAAAGTGAGCCCAAGCCCCATCTCCAGCCCAGATCGGGCCCACCAGCTGCATCCAAGCCCAAAGGACCAAACCAGCATAGTATTCAGCCAGCCCAGCCCAATGCAGTAGCTTCACCGCCCCGCTACCACAACCGCCAACCCACCACCGGCGTTGGGCAACCGTCACGTCTCCGTCGCCGTCCAACCATCGGAGGACAACATCGAGCGCCTCAATCCACCCAACGCAAACCGGCATCTGGGAAATCTGCAGAAGAAGTTAAAAGCATGTCAAATACTTTGCTAGCATTTTTTCGAGTTTTAATTAAAACTGAAACAGGCCGACTCAAAGTTTCGAGTCAATTCGGTTAGAATTTTGAACCAACTAACAACTGTGATCAAAAAGAAATTTTGACCCAACCCAATCCGATCGCATGCGTGCACTTCTAGTTCATATAAGTCGGTCATTTGTTAAAGCCAAACTGAACCAGACCGTAGAGGCTAGGGTTATAGAACCAAAACCACAAAGGGGTCTCATACTTTCAGTTTTCTTAAAAAAAAAAAAAAAAGAGAAAAAAAAGAAACAGAAAACCCTAGGGTTTCCATGTGACCCATATAAAAAGGGCTTAATAGGTTGAAGTTGCACTCTACGGCCTCATTTGCACTCCTCTCTCCCTGCTACAGCACAACTTCGGAGGCGGAGCTGTTCTCTCATCCCGTCTTCTCTTGACCACCATGGCGACG
This sequence comes from Rosa rugosa, assembly GCF_958449725.1. NCBI lineage: Eukaryota > Viridiplantae > Streptophyta > Magnoliopsida > Rosales > Rosaceae > Rosa > Rosa rugosa. The sequence goes on from NC_084823.1 coordinate 18,472,255, forward strand.
ACCACTGCTGCTCCTCCACGTCAGCTCTCCCAGAAGGAGGCTGACATCCAGATGATGTTGGCCGCCGAGGTCCATCTCGGAACCAAGAACTGCGATTTCCAGATGGAGAGATACGTCTTCAAGCGCCGCAACGACGGTACTACATCTCCCCTTCATTCCTTTTTCCCTTCTGCTTTTGATTTTTGTATAGATTTTGAGAAATCGCATCTCATGCTGTATCGAAGTTTGGATTTTTATGGTGTTTGTATTGCTAGGTGATTTTAATTTAGGGTTTATTCACTGGGTTCATTTAGGGTTTTGCTAGATCTATGCTTACAGTGTGGCTTTGATATTCTCTGTACGTATCCCTGTCATATATTTTTTTTGTTAAACGAATAGTTACCCATCTTATTCGAAATTTGAACTCGGAAAAACTAGAAATCGAGAAGTGTTTTTGTTTTTGTATGTTTGTGAGCAACAGATTTGGCAATCCGGTTTGTTTTGTGATGATGCGTTGCGGCTCATTGATAATGCATAAAGCATAAATTGTTAGGATTTGGTTCTTTTTTATCTATCAATTGACATTGTAAATGTAAATGTAGTTTACTTTACGATATCTTTGGTGGTGATAGAGTGGTATTCCTGTGATCTGGTGTACTTTTTCTTTAGTCGGAAAGCAATTGTTTTGGGGCATTGACATTTACTTGATTGCTGTTTGGTGATTCTCAGGTATTTACATTATCAACCTTGGGAAGACATGGGAAAAACTTCAGCTGGCTGCCAGGGTTATTGTTGCTATTGAAAACCCCAAGGACATCATTGTGCAGTCTGCAAGGCCTTACGGACAGAGGGCTGTCCTGAAATTTGCTCAGCACACTGGTGCTAATGCAATTGCCGGAAGGCACACTCCTGGTACATTTACCAATCAGCTCCAGACTTCATTCAATGAGCCCCGCCTTCTCATTTTGACCGACCCAAGGACTGATCACCAGGTGATGGGCATCCTCCTTTTCTAGTAGTCGTTTATGTTCTTGTGTTTGAAACAGTCATAACAGTAAAGCTGTGATATTTGCTAGGAGTATGATTTTGTGTGTGATCATGTAATTCTCTTCTTTCTGATCACATGCTCTTTGAAACGGTGATTGTTTACTAATAGTCTTAATGTGCTTGCAGCCAATTAAGGAAGCTGCTCTTGGAAACATTCCAACCATCGCCTTTTGTGATACTGATTCCCCCATGCGTTATGTTGACATTGGCATTCCAGCCAATAACAAGGGGAAGCACAGTATTGGATGCCTTTTCTGGTTGCTAGCAAGGATGGTTTTGCAGATGCGCGGTTCCCTTAGGCCAGGACATAAGTGGGATGTCATGGTAAGCCCCTGCCACTAGGCGAACAATGTGATGCCTCAATATTGCATTGTATGGAAACCAGTGGGTTTAAGTCTCAATAGGCAATCTATGTCTCTGTTGACCCAAATTTCAACGTGCAGGTGGATTTGTTCTTCTATAGAGAGCCTGAGGAGGCCAAGCCACAGGAGGAGGAAGACACAGTCCAAGCTCCAGAGTACATTGCAGATTATTCTGCTGGTCTTGGTGGTGATCAATGGCCTGCCCAAATTGCTGATGCTTCTTGGTCTACAGATGTGGTGGCCCCAGCTGGTGCTATTCCAGCAACTGCTGCTACCGGCTGGACTGGAGAACCAGGTATCACTCGTCATCCCTGTTTATTTGTGTGAAGTTCTGTGCTAGCATCATTGTATTTTTTCCCACTTGCTGTTTTGGACACATCCACTGTGATTGCTAGAATCACTGTGTTGAAAGAGTTGAATACTGTGGGATAGTGGCAAGGAAACTCAGTAACATAAATATTCGCCTGTTTTTCTGCTTGTACTGATGCATTTTCTTGTTCATATTCTGTTTGAATGCAGTTGCGCAAGAGGGATGGGATTCTGCTCCAGCACCACCGGTTGCCGCTCCCATCCTTGAGGGTGGTGCTCCTGTAGTCGCCAGTGGTTGGGATTAAGGAAATTTTGGTAGTGTCATCAGTGTTGAAAGCTTGTATGGAACTAGAGTAATTTCTTCTTTTTTGGGTTCGTTAAAGTTTTTGGATGATGGATCGGCTGTTTCTGAAACAATTAAGTTCTAGATTTCAGTGTTGTTGGAGATTTTGAGAAAATGCTTTCAAGTAATTTTAATGTTTTATTGTACTCATCTTGTTTCGTTTTAAATACACACTCTTGATAACTTAATACACATCCCTTACTCAATATAGTATGCAATCTTTTCTTCTAGCATTTTACTAAATACACAACTCAAAAATATCTAAACTACCCTCAATTCTCATGAGCCAACATCCATTATCAATCAATTTAGCATCATAGTCCTCATGTCGAAGATCAATGTTGTCTTATGCAACATGATTGAAGACCTAAGATAGCGCAACACGTGACCCAAATAAAATCTTTTATTTAGATACGTGTTGAAATTTGGGTAAAAGGTTATCTTGTTTGTTGACTTTGCTGGTAGGAGATTTTCTATCAGATTAGATTGAAGGAAATAGATTGTTTACATGCTAGAGGTGAATAATAATTTAGGAATTTATTCACATTTTGAATAAAAACAATCATTTCATGTGGATCTTTTCTTTAGGTATATACAAATATAGCAAAGGAAAAAGTTAGAGATGTGTATATAAAATTTCTCTAATTTCCACATAGTAGAAGTATAAATCCCAGTGTAAGTGTGTTCCACATGCTTTTGGTATTAATGTACAAGGTGGTCTCAAGCAGCAAGACATTACAGAACTGGTTGGAATTACTCAGATGTGCCTGAGGTTCATTAAGGAGGGCTGCTACCAGTGATGTGAAATAGTGATGGTGTTATTCTTGCCCCTGACTATTAAAGAAATCAAATTTCGTAACAGTACTCAAAGAGACCCGCCGGTCTGCTCTGAGTAGTTCCTCCCTAAACCTCGTTAACGAGTAGTTCGAATCTGCAGACTGACGTGGGTGTCAACCGGTCAACAAAGCATGATGCCAAACAACACACCGATTATCCAGATTAAGACTGCACCATTCACCACGATCCCATCGTAACCTATACTACTTTGATATTCAGATGAAGTGTGTGACACAATCAATCACTACAAAAAAGAAACATGTGGGGCTTGAGTTTATGAATTATGATGCAAGGAAAAGAGCTACTAATAAAATATTAAAGGAACGTTATTTACCTGTTCTTTCTATAGGTGCGACTATCTCCACTATAGAAATAAAAAAAAGAAAAAGAAAGAAGAAATCCGTTAATAAATACTATATAAAAAGAAAAGGATAAAGAAAGGGTAGACTTTCTACATATGTATCGTTCAGTTAGCTTTTTAGGGAAATAAGTTCTCAAATCTGTTGCCATCTTGCCAAGAATCGGTCTGCAATGTATGGACCAAAACACAATGTTTTACGTTAAAGGTAATTAAACAAAAATAAAAGATAAAAGTTGTTTGTTAGTTAAAATTTAAAAATCAGCATAGCGGTACCACTTTTTCTATTCATACAAATAAAAGAAGAGTTGGCAAATGATTGAAAGACCGATCTAGTTAGGTTGGTATTGCACTATATTGATTTGAATGAGGAACGTGTATGAACACCCTGAAATGGGCTGAAGCATTTGGATAATCTAATCTAATATATCACAATAATTGTTGAAATATCAAAAATATTGGTGAGCTTTCTGAAAGGGAGGTTCTAGTTGGACCTCCAAATTTGATATTTAGACCTCTCCTACTTATTAAACCTCCAATTCACTTTTTTAAATACTTAAATAACTGTACCTACAAGAGAGAGGTTGACTACCAAGGGTTATGATGGTGATACTAGCTGCTTATTATGCTCACACCGGTTGGAGGACAATGCTCATCTTTTTTGTAAGTGTCCAATTGCTGCTGAATTGCTATCTGCACCTCCTTTATCTCTTCAGAACACTTTATTGCCTATGATTAATTTTAAAGAATGGTTATTGGACTGTGCGACTCATCTCAAAGCTGAGGTCTTTGAGAAACTTATGATGATTATATGGGCACTATGGAGAAACAGAAATAGTATGCTTTGGGAGAATGCTTCCCAAACTACCCAACACATGTTACTGTTTACTATGGCCTGGCTAGAGGATTTTCAGCGTGCCAGAACTACAATAGCTCCCACCGTGCAGCACAACAAGCCAAGATGGAAACCAGCTGATCTTGGACAATGCAAATTAAACGTTGATGGAGCATTTGTGCCTCATTTGACGAAAGGAGGTCTAGGGGGTGTTCTAAAAAATTCTAGTGGACAGGTCCAAGCTGCTTTTGCTCACATTGTTCATCATGTTGGATCTCCAAAGCAGGTTGAACTTCTTGCTATTAGGAAGGGGTTGGATTATGCAAAGTCTTTACAACTGCAAAATGTCACAATTGAGAGTGATTGTCTTGAAGCAGTGCAAGAGATTTCATGCAGTGATCATGACCTAAATGAGTTTGGAGCTATTTTGGATGACATACATGAACTTATGACCAGTATTCATGGAGTGCAAATTCTACATGCACCTAGAAGTTGTAATACTGTGGCACATAGACTAGCTAGCATAGCTTTTGAGTCTGATCAACAGGAGTTTTGGCTCCATAGTGCGCCAAATTGCATACTTGATGTAGTACAACACGATTGTAACCATGACACTTAATCATCAATAAAATTCAGCTTTTTACTCAAAAAAAAAAAAAAAAACTTAAATAACTAAGTAGACCTCCTTAATTTTACCAAAACACCATTGAACAATTAAATATGTATCTTCAACAATTTGTTGTTGTTTTTTTTTCTTTTTCTTATCTCTATCAATTCAATCATGAAGAATTGTGGAATAATTTTTTCAGAAACTGAACTACTACCAAAACCTAAGCGCCGCTATGGACGCCAGAAACCCTAAAACCCGTACCAAAACTGCCGCTAGTCAAGCTCGCGCTTCTGCTACCCCAACCATGGAGGATGCGACGGCCTCCCTTGCCCTGGCTACGAACGAAATTGTTGATCTTTCCCGCTCTGCTGCACGAAGAGGATCACAAGCATATTTGCTAGCTCGGCCGCTTGCAGCCAAGCCTGCTCCACTGCAGGACCTTCGACGGTTCTTTCGTCGTGTGTGGGTTCTAGAAAAGGATTTTAAGATCCAAGAGAGGCCGGAGAACAGGTTCGTCATTGCTTTTGATCTCACCAGAGATCGTAACAAAGTGTTACGTGGAGGGCCTTGGCGCTTCAATCAAGCCCCGGTTGTCATGCAGGAATATGATGGGATTGCGCCACCGCAATCTGTGCCCTTGGATGCTCTGTTTTTCTGGGTGCGGATCGATAATATACCACCTCTCTTTGAAGACAAGGACACCATACGAGACATTGCTGCTATCGCAGGTAGGGTTATTGAATTGGATCACAAACTCTTTGACACTACAGGCAAAATTAGGGTTAGGGTTTCTCATGCCCTCTCCAAACCTTTCTTCCTAAAGAAGCGAGTGAAGCTGGCCCCGGAAGTTGAAGAAGAGATTGGTTTCTTCTTTGAGAACCTTGTTGGTAAGTGCCACTATTGTGATTTGATTTTCCATGCGAATGGTATTTGTCCTGCAACAGATGCACGGGCTATTCCAAGGAAGGATGTGAATCCGACGCAGAGAAGACTGGAGCTCATGGGTCCATCTATGAGCTTTGAGCAAAGTCAGTTTGCCAATGGTGTATTCAAATTCCAGGGAATCCATACTTCGGTATTACCCTCAATTGCACGGTCTCTCTTTCACCCGAAGGAGCTGGGTGGACGTAGGCCTGTAATTCTGAGGGGTTCGGACATCAAATCATCTTCCAGTATAGATGTGGAGGATGCCACGCTGGCTTTAGTCCCCATTGAGGCAGCGGCTCCTTCCAAGCGTGACCGACAACCTAATTATCAGTCCCCCAAGAAGCTCAAGGTGCTCCTGCCTGAGTTGTTCACTCAAGTGGGCAGTGCTGAGGCTCCAACCAAAAAGTTAAAGGTGCCAGAGTTTAGCTCCAAATTAAATGCTCGTTCGCTGGGTTTGATAGAGGCTCCGGGAAGCATTTTAATACCTAAGTCTGAGGGGACTGGTACTGCTGAAACAAAGAAGAAGCGTGGAAGACCTCTTGGAGCAAAGAACAAGAATCCCCCAAAACAGAAGAAGGTTGCTGATGCACAGGAAGCTTGTTTTGCTTTCCTAACTAAACCTCCTAGCCCTAGTGTCAAGGGCAAGGAGAAAATTTAGAGTTACTGTTTTTGAAACTCGGCCTATTTCCTATGTTTTTACTTTCATAGTTTATAGGCTTGCTTTTAATAAGTGAGCATGGATGTTCGTTAATGAGTGGTACTAGTTCTATATACCACGTTTTCTTATTTGCCCTCTGTTTTTCAAGGCAGTGGAAAGGTATGTAATGTACTGTTCTAGCTTGAGACTATTAATGAGAAATGTTGAATTTCATTCAAAAAAAAAAAAATCATGAAGAATTGTGTGAGTAAACTGGCTATATTTTTAATGTACTTTCAGTGACGAAACAAGAAAGTGATTCTTGGAGGATCCGAACAAGTAGACAATTACAAAGATTTTTTTATTAATTCAGATCATAGTTTTTTTGTTTGTTTGTTTTGCAATATGGATGGTTCTAGAAAAGATTTTGGTTCTCAGAAAAATAATATATATACATCGATTAAATCTAATTAAAAGATTGGATCTTAATTAGTAATAACTACACTAAGAAATTCAATAAATTTAGTTTATTGAAATTTCAAATTCATATTATTTTTAATTTACTTTTGTATTAAATGATAGGACCCTGTATAGAAATTAATTATCTTTACTTAATTGTTTTAGGTAAATTGTAAAGTTATATAGGTAATATAAGGAATTTCGGGAAAAAATTGAATGTTATATTAATGGGGGGGGGGGGGGGTAAGGAAGAGTATTTTTTTTTCTCTTTGTCCTTATTTGTCTTTTCATATAAGTTGACAAAATCTATTGATAATTAAAAAAAGATGGAGGTCCAAATATCAAATTCGGAGGTCCAACTAGAACCACCCCAATTGTTTACAGTATTGGGCAATATTCATTGATTAGTAGAATTAATATCGAAACCTTGAAAATCCATTGACATGCACGCCGTAAAAAAAAGTCCATATACGAGTATACGACGCACAAATATCCGCAATAAATAATGTAAATTCTCAATTTAGGAACATTGTGGGTCATAAAAAAATATTTTTCTAGTAGTGTCAGCAATTATCACAAGTTGAGGGTTTGGTCATTTGGTTTGTTGCTACAGGGACAGGTCAAGATGTCAAGCCGGGTCTTGTTTGCTTCCTAGGGTTTGCTTAAACGGCTTGGGTGATCGATGGTCGTAAGTGGCTTTGGTGCTATATAGAAGGAAACTGATGGTGGTTGCGCGATCACAATTTAACACAATGTACGTGTGAACGTGGTGACAATTTGGTGTAGTATCTTCGTTGGTTGGCCTGACTTTTGGCAATTGCCACCGAAGGGTTTGGTGGACGTTGCCTGCGAACGTCTCTAATGGCAACAATATTCTGGAGTTGAGGCTGATTGTTGCAGCTTGGTCGATGAGAACTAGGTGTCGCTTGGTCTTGACAGTAGTGCTTTGTCGTTTTTCCCTGTGTTGAAGTTGACAATTTGTTGAAATTAAGCACAAAATTGCTTATCATGAGTTTGGTTTCTTCTGTGGGCTCCTTTTTTTTGTTTTTGTTTTTTTGTTATTCGGGATGTCGCGAGAAATAATAGGTTCCAAGTTTATTATTTTGATTTCAAGATTTTCATGATCGGTGATCAAAAATGAAATAAAGTGAATTGTTTAGGTATTCGATCCTATCTGACATGCCATGTAAGCGTAGATTATTATGAGTAATTTTGCTCTATTTTATTGCAACTGATGTCCTCGGCTAATTTAAAAAAAAAAATAAAAAAAAATTTCAAATATAACCAGCTAGGTATATGATGAATTATCTTACTGAGACTTAGGATTTTAGGATATACAATTTAGGGGAGCCATTCTAATAAGAACCTTTAAAATGAAGACTAGTTTAGAACTTTCTAATCAACGGTTTGAGTGATCCATTTTTCAATTACATTACGATAAGTCAACTGTTAAATGTTTATGTATGAATGCATAGACCACTTCTGAAAATTTGTTATATTAGAAAGTAGGTACAAATAACTGATAGAAAGCGACACATAGTACGATTCGATGTTACACAAAAGTTGTTGTTTTCCTACCAAATTATAGGCTCATATAATTATAGAGGACCTTTATAGCTGTAGAATGATATGAGCCTTCAGTTTGAAGGACCTTAATTCGATGTTACTGCTCTAGCTACTGCCTTCCTTGGAAGACTTTATGCTTTGAATAGCGTTCTCTATAATTAGGTAGATTATGTCCACTTGCACGAATCTATTATCTCCATAGACACACTTCTGGGAAAAAAATTTGGGTAGGAGAATCAAATTCTAATTAACACTAATCTTCTCTTCCAGTCAATTATTGCCATGCTTGGTAGGACAACAACAGCTGTGGAGTACTATTGCCTTCTTTAGAGAAATTCTTAGGTCGGGCTTTCCCATCACGTGGTTTTAGGGCCACCCAATCAGAAGAAAGAAATTTTTTCCTCTTTTTCGAAACTGCCTCTACTCCCTAAATGTACAATACCCAAAAGACCTCCCTGCTGGGCAGTGATTGGTCTGCCGCACCACGTGGCGGTGCGGGTGCCCCACGCAAGTCTTTCTCCCGGCTTTAATACATGTCATTTATATGGCCTTTAAAGTTGGTTTTACTTATCCTCTTTTACTTAGTGGCATCGGAAGGATCATACCGACTGCAGAGAGAGATGAAAAAGATGACGATGAAACAGTGCGTGTAATCCCTTTACACTTCATAGAAGCACATCTTCACTTTGCCTTGTACGGATTTTATAATAATTACAATACTTGATGTCACCTTCTATCGATCTGATCACAATTGAAATGAAAAAGTATGCAATTCGATCGTTTTAGAAGGCACGTTTAAAGTGGAAAAGACAAGCCAAAAGAACAAGCCATGGACTGGTAATTTGGCACTGCGAGTATCAATGAGATGAATTTCCAACAATATGAAATAGATGATAACATGTGATTCTCCACTCCTTCACGTTCTTGATCTGTTCCGATCTGCATATTGTAACCGGTGGATATAACAGATGATCAAGAGTTGGACATAAAATGGTATATCTCATTTGAAAGCTAATTACACTAAGCGGTTACTACTATTTTTTTTTTTTTTCCACTTACATATTACCCTAGATAATACACAGTTAGAAACATGATCAATAAGGTTAATTCTATAGACCAGATAGAGACCAGGTAGAACGTACTTTATATATTCCAGCGGCTATATTAATTGTTGTCTCAAGTAATATTTCGTTGAAGTGAGTATGCCTAGAAGATATATTGGTTTTTACTATTTTCAGCTAATGTAAAAAGAAAGTACTTGCAGGTAGAAAATTATATTTGAAAAAGGTCAAAAAATCTAAAAAATTGTTATGCAGTAAAATTTTGAGAAAAAAAAAGAGAACGCAGCTCAAACGATTTTGCAGCCGTTCGACCGGTGCAAGTTAAATATGGTCTGCATGGGAAGAAATAGATTTTCCTTCGATTTTTGTAGCTTAGTTGAATATAGGCCTCCATGTGTGGTACAAACAATACAGGGGGTGACGTGGGGAACAACCAAAGAAGCCAGAGGCACAGACTAACTTTGCTACCTCGCAATCTGCTGGTTTTAAAATCCCATTTCCCTAAAATTAATCACTACCCAATTCAATTCACTGAGCTCTCTTTAATCACTCACAATCTTCTCCAGACCTCTCTCTCTCTCTCTCTCCCCCCCCCCCCCCCCCCGCCCCCTGTGTGGATGCGCAGATAGTCTCAGATAGATATAGTGATGGGTGGTAGTTGTTTTAATGCTTTGCATGGGTTGAAGCCATTGATGTTAATGCTGGTGGTTCAGTTTACATCTACTGGAGTCAACTTGTTCTACAAACTGGCCGCTAATGATGGAATGGACATCAGGATTATTATTGCCTATCGCTTCAGTTTTGCCACCGTTTTCCTTGCTCCTATTGCTCTCTTCGTTGAAAGGTAAATCCTCAATTCATTGATTCATTGCATGTATCATATCTCCGTTCTATTTCATCCACAACCATTCCTGCAAAACCTATTTACATAGATCAGAATTGCATGCCAGACGGTGTTCTACCTTTACTCTTTTTCAAAAGGAATACGAATGCAACAAGGATGCCTCTTCTTCATTTCAGTGTCATGTTATATATGACGTCACATACTATTAATTTTGATCATTATTTTTTCTCTTTCACATTATATTGATTGGTTTCAAAACAATCTAGCTCTTTTTCAGGAATAACATTGCCTTTACTCTATCTAAAACTCTCAAAAAAAGGACAGACAGAGAGAGCATTGCCTTTACAAAATTTTTATGGAGATGGAGATATTGATTAATTGTTTTTTGGTTAATTAAAATCAATCTGCGCTTATAGTTTTTACATGCAGAAAGAGCAGGCCAAAGCTCACTCGGGTGGTACTCCTCCAAGCATTTTTGTCTGGCTTGCTTGGGTAAGCAAAGCAGCATATATATAAATTATATTTATATATACGTATATAAGAACATATACGTACACATACATAGATTGTTTTTCTTTTGTCTTCTTCAATTTGTCAGCAAATAAAGCATGAACATGGATCATGAATATCATGATCTGGGCATGCATGTATATATGTACACATACTGAGAGAGACAGAGTGAGACTTAAGTACATGCTTACACTTGGTGATCCATTTGAAATGGATGCTGCCAACTGTATGTTGATGATATCCATGAGAACTTTTTACATGACTATCATGTTAATTGTTCTTATAGGCTTCATAAAGTGCTTTTGCATGCCCGGTTATAGTTGTTGACAAACAGAAAAGTCTTCCATTTTCCATTATCACTAAATTATGAACAAAATCTATGCTGCAGCCAGCAGAGATGTTAATTAACATGCTTAGGATAAACAACCTCTTTATATGACACTCTAATTAGTAGTCAATTAATATTGATGCAGGGGAGCATTGTCACAAAATTTGTACATTGCAAGTTTAGCGTTAACGTCTGCAACATTTGCTCTCGCCATAAGTCAACTCATCCCGGCCATAACTTTTGTTTTGGCCATCTCCTTTGGGTACGTAATTGAATCACATCCCAAAATTAATTTATTGCTAATTACTATAAATGATGTTCGAATAGAATCGAAGTTCGATCGGGAATCATCATATTAACAATCTTGTGATCAGTGTCAAAACGGAAGGCTGACAACTTTCTCTAGGTCAAGTCGCCAATCGCCGAGCTAATCGTCCACCAAAACGCTGTCAACTATATATTTTACTGCAAAGTAGATGTATTTAATTTGTTTTATTATAAGTATTGTATAATTTGCCGTAATAATTTGCAAAATGCATGCTTAGGTTGGAGAGATTGAATTTAAGGAGCGTAGGAGGGAAGGCAAAGGTGTTGGGAACATTAATGGGAATAGGTGGAGCAATGCTTTTGACCTTTTACAAAGGTCTGGAAATCCACTTATGGACCACCCATGTTGACCTTTTGCATAGTCATCAGCAACAACCACACTTGGAGGCAGCAGCTTCGCATGAGTATGCTCATCGTCTGTTAGGTTGTCTTCTGGCTCTGGCCAGCTCGTTGGGTTACGCCTTGTGGCTAATTATTCAGGTCATCTCCATGATTTTCATACATATTTTCTTTATTCCAAAGATAAAAAATAATAATAATCATTCTTTTAGCTAATTATAATTATTTTGGTTTTCCAATAGGCTAAGATGGGTGAGAAATACCCTAGTTTTTATTCAAGCGCAGCTCTAATTTCACTTATGGGGTCAATCCAGTCCCTTGTTTTTGCCCTCTGCGTCAACAGGGACTGGAACCATTGGAAGTTGGGTTGGAATATTAGACTTCTAACAGTCTTATACCTGGTACGTGATTTGATCTCAAAATCGATTGACTCCACCTTTCTATATCGGTTGCAATACAACAGTAATTTCTTTCTTCTGCTCCATCTTAAATTTCCACCTTAAGGATCTAGTTATTTATACGTGTTTTAGGGGACTGTGGGTACTGGAGTAAGTCTGACATGTACTACACTTTGCATAAGCATGAGAGGGCCTTTGTACGCGTCAGTTTTTGGGCCTCTGGTTCTTGTTCTTGTTGCCCTCGTTGGCTCTTTGGTGTTGGACGAGAAGCTGCACCTCGGAAGGTTCCACTCTTATCAATTACTCCTCTAATGAAATTACCTTGAATATTAACTTCTCTGATCATTGAACAGCAAGTTGGATGCAAAAAATTATTACTTAATTTTAACTCTTTCTTTCCTTTGTTAAATTTGGAAATAACAGTGTGCTAGGAGCGGTTCTAATCGTTGGCGGCTTATACGCTGTTCTGTGGGGAAAGAGCAAAGACATAAAGAAGGTGAATCAATCGGTGCCAACAACAAGCTATGAGGAGGAATCTGCAGGATCTGTAGTTGAAATTGTTTCAATGCCTCGGGATAATAATAAAGGCAATAACTACATGAATGAGACCGTCACAAATAGTCAACATGATCGTATAGAAACCTAGGTAGATACCCATGGAGAATAAAAAAATGGATCGAAGGAACCACTATTAGGAGATCTCAAGACCTACGTACGATGGAATGAGAGATCGAAGTTTTTAAAACAAATTATATCTATTGTCATCTGGTGACTGGTTTGATTAAAACAGTGTGTACGTACCGTACGTTGTTCTTTTTTTTTTATGTCCTGGGCAACCAGTAAATCCAACGCTACTAGATACTTCAACCTGGAGCTTCAACTCTTGTTCAGAGAAGGAAAGAGATGCTGGACACATCAGCTCCTTTGCACACTGATTAAATCTAAAATATATATTACGGAACATGTAGATCATGTAAGGCAAAAGAGTGAATTTAATTTCATACCAAAATCGAAGTCACCGGAAAACATAAGAGATACCACGAGCTTTCAAAGCTTGATTCGTTGTCATCATTGATTGCATGGAGAAGTGGCTTTTCTATTCTGTTAATTAGTACAGGCAAAGAGTCGTCCATGACTTATCTTCATGATGCAAGCTACGGCAGCCCCTCAAGGTTCTAATGTTCTATTATATCACCTTTATTCTTTGCAAAGTTTGATACCCTAGATACTTTTATCAAGGCTGATAGACGAGATTACGGTGTGGTCAGTCCATTCAGGGGGAGCAATATGTACGTGTGCCTCCATCGAGTCCTTTTCATGAATAGGAATTAGGGTTTCCAACCATAATTAGGGCGAGACGTAGAAGCTAGAGTTGTCATTTTATTTGTAATTCTTTTCTTGTGTACTAGTCATTTGGATGCTAAACATTAAAATTTTCACTTACCACTTTCATTTAAAGCCTTTAGAGAGCCCTAAAAAATGACATTTTCTTCGACTCAATTTTTGAGAAAACTTCCTTCATAAATGTTGTAGATACGTTAAACCTAGTCCATCAACAAAAAGAACTTGAAAATTGGCGTTCATACAACAAGTTATGATCTAAGAAAAACATGTTACTATTTCAAAAAATTACCCTATATGTAGCTTCCCGAAAGGGAAACTTTCACTTTGAATCTAGAATCCCAACTAACGCCAACTAAGAACAAGTTCACCCGTTAGGTCATTGAGTCAGATACTATTCATTATTTTTTTATGTTTTAATTATTTCTACCCTCTGGGTCATTGGCACAATTTTCAAACTGACCTGGGTTACTCTAGGTCATTAGGTCAGTTTGTAGGTCACGAAATTGACCCAGATGATGGAAATAAACATCAAAAGGCAGTGAATAGTATCTGACCCAGTGACCCAATGGGTGAACTTGCTCTAATTTTCTCAACTAGTTTCCCTCCTTCAGCCCAAATACGTGACCCGTTTCCCAGACTACCACACCGATCATGTTCGAAGTTCCTCTTCAAGCCTACAAGCTTCTCGGCCTCATTTTCCTTCAACTACCATCAACATAAGCAAATCAAACAAAATTGGTTGCGGCAGACCCGTTTACTTGACTCGATCGATTTTCGCTTTTCCGACCATCATCAGTTGAGCCATCACCTGGGCTTGGAAGCTCTCTTGCTTACAGCCTCAACACCATGCACCAGCCTCACCTTCCAACTCAGTTGGACACCGCTGGAATTGGGCTTGGAAGTTTCGAATCGCCGAAGCTTTCGAGGGCCTTCCCGGCCAAACCACATAGAATTGGTTTTAGCCCAAGGTACGTATAAAATTTAATCCCTGGCCTTGTTGATAGGAGCATATTTATGCTAAATTATTATTATTTAACCCTATACTTTTCTTTGTTAGTTTATATTATTTTTAGCTGATTTATTTGTTTTTGTGTTTATTAGGTTTTCCAAAGCAAATTGGGAAAAGAAGGATTAAAGAAGGAAAGTGCATGGAATTCTAATTCAATAAGGATTTTCGATGGATTATGACTTTTCTTTGAAGCAAAGAGTTAGAGATCCACAAGGAAACAAACTGGGAGAGTTTTAAGACGGAATAAAAGGCTTTTAGAAGTCACAATCAAGGCCAACAACGCACAAGAGAAGTAGGAAACCATTGAAGCAACTCAAGGAGAATAAGTAAAGTTCGGAGCCCAGAAACGATCGATCGCTGGAATCTGGAGATCGATCGTTTGCCCTGTTTTCCATCTTTTTGATTCTTTCTTCTTTCCAAAACTCATGTATTTCTTTTGTGTGTTTTCAAGATGATGAGTAGCTAATTTTCTTTTAGTTAGGGGCTGCTTTCAGCCCTAGACATGGTGTAACTATGACGTTGGTGTTTATTTAATAAGTTCTTTGAATTTCGGATATTCATTGGTTTATTGTTTGTTCATTGATCAACTTTGTATGTCTATTGATGGTGCGCAACATTAGTATGCATGCTAGGTTGTAAAGCTATGAGTGTCTTGTATGATCATCATGTCGATCTATTTGCATTCTAGAGTACGTAGCGAGTGAATGACTTGAGCCCCATTCATATAAACCAACGTCTAGGTAGTTTAGGACAACATCAGTACCAAAATTGCCTAGCCTTATTCATAATCTTTTAGACCTTAATGACTTCTAGGTGAGAGCTGTGCGAGAACATCACTCTAGGTTCCATTCTAGAAGCTAAGTTAAGTTGAAAACATCATTCTCTTAACATACCAAGTAAGAAAGATTGATAGGTTAAGTACAACACATCATTGGCTTAGCTTGAGTAAGGATATCCGAATGAATTGAACATGTTAGTAAATACATCATAGGTGTAATCATTGTCTAGTGGTGAGAAGTAGTTCCTAGCTAGTTTTCTCATATTTGATCAAAACCAAAATCCCCAAATTGTTTTCTGTTTTCGTTAGTCTTCTGTCCTTCGTTTTCTTTATTTTATTTAGTATAGCAATTCAACTCCGATTACCCCCAAATTTTGTGTGCGTCTTCATCTTTGTGTCTAGTTAGTTTTTATTTAATTTTATAATTTTTGGTTGATTCTAGGTATAGTTTTTTTTTCGTCTTTGTCTAGTGTTTGTTTCGAGTTTTCAGAGTCTGTTGTGCAATTGTTGAGCCACAATCCTCTGCGGGAGACACCCTCTTTCCTATACTACCATCGATAACCACTGAGGTTGCAGAGATTTATTTATACGCCTATTTTAGGTGTATCACTTGTCAACATGAATCTATTGATATAAGTTTCATTAGGAGTGGGCAAAAACCGAATCCAGAGTCCAAAACTGACCGATCCGCACCGAATAATCGGGTCGAAAAACCGAACCGACTCAAAATAGTGAAGAAAAAACGTGAAACCGCACTGATCCGAAAATAAATGGTCCGGGTTCAGTGTCGGGTTTGAAGCCGACCGTTTCACATCGAACCATACTGATTTTAAATATATATATTTAAATTAATTTTTTTTATTTGGTGTCATTGTTTGATTGGTGACTCTACTCTCACCGTGCACCTTACCGCATACGATTTCACTCTCATTGAACAAAGTGCTACTGCAGGTCAAAGTGTCAAACCCTAATTCATTTGCACCGACCTCTTTCTCTCTTTGACCTCTTCTCTCACAGAGTCACAGCCGCCTCGCCACCTCACCGTCTCTAACGATCTTAGCCACCATGCCTCTGCTCTCTCGACATTAGGGTCAGATTCACTCTCTCAATTTCATTTTTTTCGATTTGAAAATTGTATGTGTTGGAGACTTGGAGAGTTTCTGGGTTGGTAATTCGGGTTTATGGGTAACGTTCTGTAGTTCTAGACTTCTGGGTTTGGCCACTTTGGTGTTAGAAAACTTAGAATCTAGGGTTTTGACTTTCGATTTGGATTTTGGGGTAATGGGTTTCTAGTTTCTTTAGGGTTTAGGCTATTCTCTAGGTTTATGCTAGTGAAAAATTGTCTAATGGTTTGAACTTGTTCAGTTGCTATTCATATATGCATTGTTCAGTTACAAGTTACAACTATTTGTGATTTTGTTATGTTCTCTTTCTCCGACTAATTGGGATTTTTATTGATTGCAGATGATGGAGGGAAACTCTCAAACTGTCACACCGACACTGACGCCGACGCCGACGCCAACGCCGACTCAGGCTGAATCCAGCATTGGGAACACATCAAATCAAGCTGTTGCTGGACCAATCGCCGGAGCATCCTCTGCATCTGTTGCAATTCCTCAACCTGGAGTAGCAACTCAACCTTCTGAGCAGCAAGATGATGCTGGTTAGAAGAGGAAGAACAAAAGTGTAGCTTGGGATCACTTCACCAAGCTGACGAATGCAGATGGAAGCAAGATGGCCAAACCGAAAGCCAGTGTAATTACTGCCTGCAGACATATATGGTGCACTAAAAGTCAAACGGGACTTCATCGATGAGGCAGCACATGCTCTACCAATGCAAGAAATGCCCGCTGTACATTCCGGCAAAAAGGCGGAAGAACTTGGTATTTGATTCAGCTGAAAATGAGGGTAAGATTATTGCTGTAGGCTATGATAAGGATAATTGTAGGATTGCTTGTGCTAGGATGATAATCAGAGATGAATTGCCTTTTAGCTTTGTTGAGGGGGATGGTTTTAGAAATTTTATGAGGGTAGCTCAGCCACAATTCAATCCACCTTCTCGTAGGGCAATTGCTAGAGATATCTGGGATCTCTATCAATCTGAGAAGACTAGGATTAAGAACATTCTAGCTACCTATGGACAGAGAGTGTCCTTGACCACTGATACATGGACTTCTATCCAAAATATCAATTATATGGTTCTTACAGCCCACTTTATCAAAGATAATTGGAATCTGCATAAGCGAATCTTAAATTTTGTTATGATTCCAAATCATCGGGGCAAGACCATTGGTTAGCTTGTAAAGACATGCCTAATTGGGTGGGGAATTGAAAAAGTTTTTACGATTGTGGTGGATAATGCTAGTCCTAATCAAGTAGCACTTCATTATATGAAGGAAAAAATAGGAAATTGGCGAGAGTTGGTGTTGGGAGGGAGTTTTTTGCACATAAGGTGTTGCTGCCACATCCTTAACCTAATTGTTAAGGATGTGATGGAGGACCTGGATTCAAGCATTGAGGGTATTAGAAATTGTGTTAAGTTCATTAGGTCCTCACCCGCTAGGTTGGAGAAGTTCAGAAAATGTGCTGCTAAAGAGAAAGTAGAATCGAAGGGTGGGATTGTGCCACTTGATGTGTGCACAAGGTGGAATTCCACCTATTTCATGCTGGACATAGCATTGAAGTATAAAAAAGCATTTCTAAGGTTGGATGATGAGGATTCTCAGTTTGAATCCTATTTCCATGAAAGAGTAGGTGGGAAAAAGAGAGATGGGCCTCTGACTAATACTGATTGGGAAAAGGCAGCAAGGTTGATTAAGTTTCTGAAGATTCTCTATGATGCTACACAGAAGTTTAGTGGAACCAAAGTGGTCACAGCAAACCAGCCACTTCTTTGGATGTGCACCATTGTGGGAGAGATCGATAAATGCATAGGTAGTGATGATCTACTGTTGGTGAGCATAGGAACTTCGATGAAAAAGAAGTTCGACAAATATTGGCTCAAACTTGAAGACTTGAACAAGATTCTGGTGATTGCAGTAGTGTTGGACCCTAGATACAAAATTTTGTATCTTGAGTATTTTTTTCCCAAGTTACAGCAAGATAAGAGCATGGTCGCTGCGATGGTTGGTGAGATCAAAAGCACCTTTCTTCAGCTCTACCAGGAGTATGCTGATAATGATCCAGAAGTTGCCCAGGCATCTTTGGATGCCACAATACCCAAATTCAGTGATGCAAGTGCCACTGCTGTTGAGGAAGATAGCCATGCTGCAACCATGCATGAGTTTATGATGCTTCAACAAGAAAAGGATGTGGTAGAGATCAAGAATGAGGTTGACAAGTATTTATTAGGGCCATCGGAAGACCCTGCAAATGCACAGTTCAAAATACTCAACTGGTGGAAAGAGAATGCAGGAAGATATCCCATCTTATCTCAGATAGCAAGAGATGTCTTTGCTGTTCCTGCATCCACTGTTGTTAGTGAGAGTGCTTTCAGCCTTGGGAAAAGGGTTATTGACCGTTTTAGGGCATTATTGACTCCCAAAACTGTGGAGGCACTTGTTTGCTGCTCGGATTGGTTGAGGGCCAATTCTCAGCCACTCTTTACAGAACCTACTAGGACTGAACTTGAGGTTTACGCTGAATTTGAGAAAATGGAATTAGGTAAGCACTTCGGCTTTTTGCTTTTGAACTTATATTTTACTGATTTTAGTTAATAATGTTCGCTTTTGAAACAGATTCTGTGATAACAGAGGAGCTGTAACCATGAAATCAGTGAGCTTTGAAGGGGTGAAGAGTCGCTGGCTTGCTTGAGTAAGTTTGAAACTATTTTCTAGTTGAGTATTTAAGTAGTTGGACTGTTTTTTTTTGTTTTTTTTTTGAATTTGAGTAAGTTGGAATCAATAGCTGCTGCTTTATTGTTAAGAATGTTGAATGTTCATTATGTTTGCAGCTGCAATTTTCAGGTTCCATTGTAGTTTGCACTAGGCAGCTACTTTATTTGTTAAGAAAGTTCATTTTCTAGTTCATTATTTTTGTTGGAATCCAAACTTGAATTTGCAGCTGCTTTATTGTTAAAAATTTCAAGAGCTGCTATATCACTATTGTTTGTTTCCTCTTGCAGGTTCCTTTGGGCAATAGCTTTTCTCCACTCTGGGACTTAAGATGAACTGCTGGACTTGTTTTCATTTGAACATTTTAGTTGTTATTTTAATAGGACTGCACTATTTTTATTTGGGTCTGTAAGCTATGGGTTTGGTTAATTACTTGGCTGCTTGCTTTCTTTTAGTTTTTGTTGTTGGGCTTGTGAATTTGTGGACTTATTTCAAGCTGGACTAGTGGACTTAGTTATTGTAATTGTGGACTATTTAGTGTTCAGAAATGAAAGTGCTTAGGCATGATTATGTGAAGAAAATGAGAGATTAGGAAGAAAAGTTTTAGGCCTGTGTAAAATCCACGTTTAGCCCAGAATATTGGGCCTTGAAAATGACCTAACAGGTGACTTTTGGGCCTAAAAATATAAACCGAAGCCGAACCAGGCCGATCCGAAAATTCGGCCCAACTGAAATATCGACCCAGCCCATTTCAATTCGGTGCTCGGTTTGCATTTCGGCCAGGCCGATTGAATCGGTCCGGAAACGGTTTGGGCCTCAAACTGACCCGGCCTGACATATGCCCAGCCCTAAGTTTCATGTCCCAATTCGGGGTTGAAATGGTGGCGCATATGGCCGCGTGCTGCCTCTTTAGACCCTCTATTTTAGGTTGTTAGGTAGAGTAGAGCGTTATGAGACGTAGGTATAACTTTTGTTGCACATTTTGGACGTTTGGGGATTGATCAAAATTTCATAGTTTAGAATTTTTGGGTTTCGATTCATGGAAATCCAACCATTAGATCTTCATCATTTTTCATTAGGTTGGTAGAACTCTTTAGTCAAGGTAACCCTTAAAATTAAGCCGATTCTGATGTGAGTTCTATTTCAGGTTTCCTATGAACTATCAATAAAAGGTTTTTTGTTTCGTTTTATATTTGAACTTAATTTTTTGGTCATCCAGTTAATGGTTATGAATCATCATTTTGTACAAGACGATATGTAGAGCCATCGCTCGATGATGATCCCTATCGACGGCTGACCTGCTAGCCGTACTTCTGTGAGTGGACTTTTGTTTTATATTAAATTGCATGGAATTCTATTTTTTTAATTAAATAAATTCTCTTATTAAATTCTCTTTTGGAATATTTGAATAGTGATTTTCGGTTTGAAATTGCTTTGGTGAATTCTCATGTTTTAAATTAAATCTTCGGTTTGAGAAACATTTATTTTTCCGTGAGTTATTTGATTTTTAACAAGAGCCTCGAATTTATGGTTTATATTGACTAATGATTTTGAAAAGTATTTCAGAATTATGTTTTATTTATGATTTATAATTCTCGATGAATATTTTGGATTTGAGTTTTGAGTATGATTTGGATATTTGAATCGATAAATGCTTTGGATTGAATTTCAGTTAGGATTTATGAATTCTCGGATTATGGAATTGAGTTTTTCTATTGGAACCTCCAAATTTATTCACTTAACCTCTATACTTTTTACACCTCCTATCAAATTTTTAAATACTAAATTTATTCACTAAACCTCACTAAAGTTCCTCAAATAACCTCACTCATAAACAAATTATTATCTTTAAAATAAAAAACTTAGTCATTTAAATGATTTAATTACTCTATAAATCTTAACTACATATACATACCTTAATCAAACAACATGCATAAATCGCTTTTCCAATAAAATAAAATAAATCAAACACAAGGTATTGATTTTCAAAATTAATTTCTAATCAATAAGAAAATAACATGAACTATTCTGTGGTTTTTTTAAATTTTTATTTTTTATTTTAGCTGTTAAAGACAATGAAGAAATCATTTTTTCTTAATGTTTATTTATTTTCTCTACTTTTTGTATCTCATGATTAATTATTAAATATATATATATATATATATATATATTTTTTTTTTTATAACTGCTACTCTTTTTTTTTTTTTTTTTTTTGGAAATATAATGGATAGACTTAGATTCAGGTCATAAATTATAATAGGATTTATTTTGTTTTCCCTCACCAATATGTGTTCAACATATATATCAATATATCATACATTTTTATGTCACATTATCTTAATCATATTTTTAATTCTTATTAAATATATATGAATGCTTTAATGAGTATGTAGTGAATTGGAAAATGAAAATAGATAAGGGAAATAATAAAGAATACAATCTAATATTATTGAATTGGAAAGTCTACATAAAATAAATTAATATAATATTTTCTTAGTATAATTATTGTCCTTAATAGTCATTTTATAGTAGGTTATATATGTCATTTAATAATTCATAATAGAGTGAGGTCAAGTGAGCAGATTTGGAGGTCCCAATAGAAACACTCTATGGAATTTTATTCATTTGTCGCGAATATTAATGTTATGATCATTGATTGAGTTTATGTGATGAATGTGATTTGATTACTAATAGTTCTTTTAGATTTTTTATTTATATATAATTGTAGACACTAGGAGAGAGAGAGAGAGAGAGAGAGATAATGGACTAGTAGTCTTCAGTATGGGAACCAGGAGAGAGTGGATGTATTGGTGGCCTAGATATTGAGGTTGATGAGTGGAAATTCTCATGTTGTGTCGAGTGTACGTTCTGTTGATTCTATATTTTAAGCCCATTAGCATGGTGGCCAACGAGTGCTATGGTTACGTCTCAAGGCCGGCCATCGACAAGTGCTATGAGTAATTTTATTATAGTGGCTGATCATGTGACCATCTAGTGAGTGCTACGAGGCATGTTAACCCAATGGCTGTCTGGTGTGAGCTACGGGTGAAGTACTAGTTGTGTGATTTATTTTATTGTTTACCAGTTTCAGACGAAATGCTTTGACAAATTGTTGATTAAAGTACTTTCTACTTAATGAATTGCATGCATAAGTTTTAATGAAATAACAATTTAGGAAAGTATTAAATTTTCACTTTTATTTTTCTTTAACCTATTTATTTTTGTCCACTCACTCTAACATTTAATTTTCAAATATTTTTTATTGGGCCCTTCGGTTTTATATTACTCAAGTTGCAAATTAATTGAGGTTAGGCGTACCGGGCTCGCGCATAGTCGTCTTTATCACTTTCTCTTTTAATTGTAGGATTTCTATTTATCCTACTCTTGTACTATTTGTATGATTTTAGTTGAACTACTAGATTTGTTTTGATAACCAACCTCTTCAAGAAACTTCACCTTTATGGATTAATTGATCTCTATTGGAAATTGGTTAGTAATGTGGTGAGCATGCATGCTCTTCGTTATTGAGGTTGGTTGATATTG
Source organism: Rosa rugosa (assembly GCF_958449725.1). NCBI lineage: Eukaryota > Viridiplantae > Streptophyta > Magnoliopsida > Rosales > Rosaceae > Rosa > Rosa rugosa. Next base: position 18,494,838 of record NC_084823.1, read on the forward strand.
ATTTGGAGCGTTAAATTTTGTCGTCATAAGGTTTTGGGTAGTCCATTATTAGAAGTGATTCTGCGAAGGTGGGCGTTGCCAGGCCATTTCAGATTTCAGGGTGAAATTTAGGATGAGTCCTATCATTATTTCCCTTAGATTTATCACCAACAAGTTTTTTTTTTTTTTTTTTTTTAAGCTAGGAAAAGAGTTGAAATAAATGAAGAAATGTATGACTTCACAAAACAGACGTTTGTCTCTCGAGAAACCCTAATCTCGGCGGCTGCGGCTATTTGAGAAACCATTCTGGTCTGGTGGCGGCCCTAGCTTCTCGGCTGGCCTTGGCCTCGCCGATGCCATGCGGTTTTGCTGTCGGACGGGGACTGATTGTGACAGCTTCAAGTGTTCCCTTGTGTTGGATGTTGCTCAAGCTTCTGGCGGGAGGTGTTTGGTTTCAGGTGTGGTTGCGACATCTCTGGGAGGTGGTTGTTCTTGTTTTGATGGTGGCTCGGATTGATGGTGCGGCTCGAAATCGGAGGTGGTGTGGATCGGAGTCGCCGAAAACGGAGCAAGCAGGTTTGTGGTGGTGTTGCGTGTGGCGGTGAGGTTGTTGTGAGGGAGGAGTTTCGTCGCGATTTGGGTAGTGGCGGTCTTGGCTCAGGGCGGCGAAATCATGGCGGTGCTGTCACGGTGGCGGAGCAGCGCTGGGATGGTTGGTGGTCTGGAGGTGGAGGCTGCATCCTGGGCCAAGCTGGGCCTGCTAATCCTTGGGTGGGCCTTCTCTTGGGCTCCCTTGGACTGAACATGCTTTGGGTTGGGGTTTTCTTGGCCCATACAATTTCTCTTTGTTTTAGGGATACTATGCTAGTAGTTTTACTTTCAATAATTCCCTGAGTTTTTAGGGATCTATGCACTTGATGTGTCTATAGTGCCTCTGGAGTAGTATTGAAGGAGGATTTACGCTAGTCTCTATGAATTTAATGTATAATGAGTGGACCTATTTCTATGTACCACTGTGGGTACTACCACACTTTCTTGATCTGTCTAGTTGAAGACAGCAGAATTTAATGGTCATTCTGGCATGCGATGAATATTGACACCCGTTTTGGGTTTGATTCAAAAAAAAAAAAAAATTTTTTTTTAAAGATTTATCCACATTAGGTGGATAATATCTATAATTTTGGTTTATAAGCCTAATCATACCAGAAGTCCCATTCTCTGAACTATCAACTGCAAAATGTCCTACCTTTCCCCTGGAGCAGTAGATGCAATAAGCTATTTTCCATTAGCATCCTTACCTATCTCAATTTTCTCACTCTTTAAAATGATCCCATATACAAAACTACGTTTAGAAGTTGAAGATGCAGGAGCAGGTGGAGTCTCACTTACTGACGCATGAGTTTGATTTTGCTGAGGTTGACTTGAAGATGCAGAAGTTGTTGGGCCTTCAATTTCATTGGCACAAATGGTGAGGTTGCTATTGAAGAATCCTCATGAACATATGCCCTTAGTCGAGCTACTACCTTCTTCGATCTAGCCATCAAATCAAAAGAGAAGTGGTGTCTTGGTGATGGCGATTAGGGTGTGCTGATCAATTGCTTCAAATTCTTCTGGTGAGAGAATCATATAAAGAGAGAATTCAATCTCTCTTTGGTCAAAGATATGGTGAGGAATTGCCGAATTGGTGTCTTGGTAATGATGATTAAGGATTTAGGCCTTTAGGGTTCGATAATGATGGTGTGGTGATCAAAAATTCAAAATGCGAGAGTGAGAGAGTGACTAAGTGAGAGAGATTGATAGAATTGGAAGATTTAGGGCTTCATATCGGAATTGGGGATAATCGATCAATATACGAACTTATTTGAGTTATTTAATGTGAACGAATATAGACTTCTAATATAGACTCGACAAGAGAACACGTTTTAATATAAACTAAAATTAAATAAAATTAATTTATTTCGGTTTGGGTTGGGCCCAATCAGTTTTGAAAAAAAAACATAACCGCGGTGTTTGCTCGGTTCAGTATGGGTAGGGCCTAAACAGTATATATATATATTTTTTAAAAGTGAAACATTCCCTTCCTGTCTTTCTGTACAATTTCAGTTTAGATCTGGTATCTCGATTTGAAGAACATTCAAAATCTAAAAAACATATGCAGTAAAGTATTTTATAAGAAAGAGAACACCGCTCGAATGATTTTGGAGCCTTTCGAACAGTTCAAGTTATTGCCTGCATGGTAAGAAAAAAGATTTCCTCCCTATCTAAATGAGAAATTTAGCACAACCTTGTGGAAAATTTGAATATATTTTTAGGAAATTTGGAAAAAGACCGCACCGATTTTTGCAGTCTAGTAGTACTCTTGTTGAATACTAGCAGGGCTCGCCCACTATGTGTGTGGATAGAAGTTAAGATAGTGGAAAAACTTCCCGTACAACTATTACATTTTCTGCTTTTTTAATTTTTTTAATTTTACAATTTACCATATTATCCTTATTGATTAATTATATTTCATAGTTTTTTTAATATATAGAGATTAAATTGGTAAAATATTTCTGTTTTGGAAAGCAAGCTCTTTTCTCTTAATAATAGTATAGATATATAGGCCTCCATGTGTGGTGCAAACGAACAATAAAAGTGGTGACGTGGAGAACAACCAAAGAAGGCAGAGGCACAGTCGCACAGACTAGATTTGCTACCTATTGGCTTTAAAATCCATTTCCCAACAATTAATCAGTACCCAATTCAATTCGCTGCTTCTCTCTCTCTCTCTCTCTCTCTCTCTCTCTCTACATGAGAAGATAGTCTCAGATAGAGATGGGTGGTAGTTGTTTTAATGCTCTGCATGGGCTGAAGCCATTGATATTAATGCTGCTGGAGTCAATGTCTTCTACAAACTGGCTGCTAATGATAAATGGACATCAGGCTTATTGTTGCCTATCGATTCATTTTTGCCACCGCTTTCCTTGCTCCTATTGTTCTCTCCTTTGACAGATAACATAACAATTCATTCATTAAACACTGCCTGCATCATATCTCTCCTGTTTAATCCACAACCATTTTTACATAGATCAGAATTTCAAGCCAAACGGTGTTCTACCTTTACTCTTTGCCAAAAGGAATACGAATGCAATAAGGAAACTTATTCATTTCGGTGTCGTATACTATAAATTTTGATGATCTGTTTTCTATTTTTCACATAATATTGATCGGTTTTACAACGTTCTAACTCTTTTCGATCAAGAATACCTTTACTCTAAAACTCTTTAGAAAAGGACGCAGAGAGAGAGAGAGAGCATTGCGTTTACCAAAATTTTATGGAGATGAAGATATTATTGAGGAATCAAATCCTACATGATCTAGAATACTTATTGTTAAGTGATTTGCTGTATCAAGTAGTTATTAACTAGATATGTATTACTATAGTTAGCAGCATAGATAGACCTACAAGTTAGGGGATTAGCTGTATAAAACGTTGTAATCATTCATCAATTTGAATTAAGAAAACATTTCTTCACATTCTAAGAATTCTTTATGGTATCAGAGCGTACGGTCTTGGAAACCTAGAAACCTAAAAACACACATCCTAAGACACAACTTACCTCATGGGTGAAGAAGAAGAACAGAAGGCTGAAGTTCAGCAACAGAACTCTTCCAAAGCCTCGGCACCATGGGAGAATGCCAATCACCCTCTCTTTCTCCATCATTTAGATCAACCAAGAGCTATCCTAGTTGCACAACCTCTGATGGAAGATAACTACACGACATGGGAGCAGTCGATGACTATTGCGCTCACCATCAAAAACAAAAATGGTTTTATTGATGGAACCCTCATCAAGCCAACTCACAACGCTTCTGAGCAGCTACAGTGGGAACGATGCAACACCCTTGTGAAAACCTGGTTACTAGGAGCTATGTCGAAGGAGATTGCAAGCAGTGTAATCCACTGTAAGGATGCGCGAGGTATGTGGTTAGAATTGAAAGAAAGATTCTCTCAGATCAATACAGTTGCACTTTTCCAAATTGAAAGCGCCATCCATGGCTGCGAACAAGGCACAACAACAATCACATCATTCTTTACAAAGCTTAAAAGCTTATGGGATGAGAAAGATGCACTTTGTGCTTTCCCTCCTTGTAGTTGCGAGGCTGCTTCTAAGGTCAAAGATTACATCGAGACGCAGAAAACCATGAAGTTTTTGATGGGGCTGAATGAAGGCTATGCGCAGACCAGGAGTAACATTATCAGTATGGATCCTTTACCAACTCTTAACAAGGCTTATGCTATGGTCCTTCGTCAGGAGAAACAGGCAGAGGTATCCACCAGGAAAAACACACAGGCCTCAGAAGCTTAGGCATTTGCTGTGAGGAAGTCTTCTCGTGAAGTTAAGTTTACAGGAGGAGATACCAAGTGGTGCAAAAAATGCAAAATGGATAACCACAATACCAAAAGCTGCAGGGCACACCTCAAGTATACGTATTGTGTCCTCAAAGGCCATACGTATGACTACTGCCGCAAGAGAAAGAAAACATTGGCAGGAGAAGAAGGGAGCTCGAAAGCAAACTTTGTGGGAATGTCTAATGAAGGCAATGAAGACCTTACTGGTCTTCCTTTATCACAGAGTGAATGCAAGTAGATGATGGGATTTTTGAGCAAGATTAAGGCCGCAGCTAGCAAGACCAATGACAGCCATCAGTTGCTAGAGATGTTGAACACTACACAGCCATCCATCTTACGCCATCCATCATACAATATGGTCACTAGCTCCACTATCTAATATCCAAATCACACAACACAATAAAGATGTGATTTGGATATTAGATAGTGGAGCTAGTGACCATATTGTATGTGATCCTATCCATCTTACGTCATCTCAGCCTGTCCATAATCGTACAGTCAAATTACCTGATGGTACCATATTGCAAGTCTCCCATAATGGGACTGTAGTCTTTTCCTCACATTTTATGCTGCATAATGTCCTCTGCGTCCCATTGTTCTACTTAAACCTCATATCTATTAGCAAGCTTGCATTGGATTCCTTTTATGTCACCATATTCATCAAACAAGTTTGTTTTATACAGGACCTTTAATCAGGGAGGATGGTTGGGACGGGAGCTGATAGTGAGGGACTCTACTGCCTCAATATGCCCAAGAAAGGAACGTGCAATGTGGTGAAGACCAAAACTCAAGACTTGTGGCATCAGCGACTCGACCATCCCTCTAGCAAGGCGACTTCTTTGTTCCCTTTTATGAAAAATAAAACTTGTGTTCTTAGTCACTATTTCGTTTGTCCTCTAGCTAAGCAAACTAGACAGCCTTTTCCCTTAAGTTTTTCGACTAGTACTTCTTGTTTTGATTTAATTCATGTGGACATATGGGGTGGTTGTAGGTGTTTTGTTTCCACCCATCCGCTATGACCTAGTAAATTTGACCCTCGTTCTACTGAATGTGTTTTTTCTGGGTTATCCTCTGTACATACATGTACATTTACAAGCATAATTAGCTATAATGGGCTACGCTCATTGTACCGCCAGAGGTACTAATTCCCGCCAAAGGAATAACATGCAGATACATAGCCAGGCGGGCAACGGCTTGAGCCTCGGATCACCCCCAGATCACTGCCGACGCGCCGCCACGCGCCGTGCCAAGATAGCATCAGAAGCTCCCAGAGCTGAGGACTGAAGCACATCAGTCCCACATCGAAAACAAAGAGAAGATCAACCTCTTCCTCACCTATAAAAGGTTCTCTCCTCTCTCCTCATTAATTACGCCTTTACTACTCATTTATTGTTATGCTGTCTATATGTTTGGACTGACTTAGGCATCGGAGAAGTGAAGACCGCCCAACGCGATCTCCCTCTGACGCCCTGTCTTTCATTTGACAGCTAGCGAAGATCACCAAGTCTACAGAGTAGCGGTCCGCCCACCGGACCCGCGTTAAACGAAGGTTCGGCTATCGCCGAACTTTGAGCATTAACATTGGCGCCGTCTGTGGGAACCCTTGAACAAAAGGTCATCCCACCACAATCACCATGACTAACGGTAGCGGGGGAAACACTGAAGAGAAGGCAGACCAATCTGCCATTCCCCAACCCCCCGACCCAGCGGTAGGCGTTAACCGTGCACTATTCACCACCCCAGCCAACAACCCCGGCGGTAAGGCAAATCCAAGCAGCAGCCGCCCACCGGGCCAAGATCTCACCACCATGTACGAGCTGGCACTGGCGGACCTTCACAAGGCAAACAGAGAGCGTGAGGAAGAGTGCAGAGAAAAGGCTGAGGCCCAAAGACTAGTAGCTACGCTGATGTCACATTTTGATGAACTGAAGAGGACGCTAGAAGCCACCGCCAATCCAGCGCAGAGCGAGCAATCACGCAGCACCAGGCGTAGTCGGCCCGGCACCGGCACATTGGTACCGGGGCCAGTCATACAGATGCAGGTACCGCTGGACCCACCTGAACTATTGGGGATGGGACCAACGCCCATCCCCCAACTAATGTTGGAGCAGGAGGAGGAATCACTGCCACATACCAACCGCTCGGAGGCTAGGGCGAGGACTGAAGGCAATCCGCCTGCGCCAAGGCGCAGACAGGTCCAGCGGAATATCCAGGCTGGTTCCGCCGGCGATGCAACCGCCCAGATATTGGAAAGGATGCAACAACTGGAGCAGAGATTAATCCGGGCGGAGTCGGGCGCCCCAGCGCCAACTCAGAATCCACTTTTCTCTTCCAGACCTGGGCCCTTCACCGCTGCGATTCTGTAGGCTATCAGACCAGCGTATGCAAAAACCCCAAAGATGTCACATTACAGCGGCATGTCTGACCCCTTCGTCCATATGGACACCTTCAAGAAGGTCACCAACAACAAGGGATTTGACGACGCCACCCTGTGCCACTTGTTCAGCGAAACGCTGGATGGTGAGGCTATGAACTGGTTCTTCGAGTGTCCGCTGGGGTCCATTGATTCATTCCATGCACTATCACACGCCTTCCTCTCTCGGTTCATCTTATTGTCCGCCGGACATCACAACACAAGTCAGCTGTTCAGCGTCAAGCAAGGGGCAGACGAATCACTGAAGGCATTCGTCACAAGGTGGCGGGCGGCAGCATCTCAGTGCCGCGATCTAGACAAAACAATGGCATCGGCGGCCTTCAAGCAGGGACTCCTCAAGGTGCCATTCCTCTATCACCTCAACTACAATCATCCAAATGCGGCATATGACCACGTCATGAGTGAGGCGGTCATTCACGCCCAGGCGGAATTCATCACATATGGAGAAACCCCACCGCCACCAGCAACACCAACAAAGTCAACACAGCCATCCTCCAGTCATCAGGAAACCGTTAACAAGACCCCTTCAGCGCCGCCAACTGACAAGAAGAGGGAGTGGCAGCAGGGCCAACACCAGAACAAGCGGCAGAGGGACCAGCACTACAACAAGGGCAACCGCCCAACCCATGGGGATAACCGCAACAAACAGGCGGAGTCCTCTCAGCGGTATGCAGTGTTTATAGTCCTCACAGCCTCGTATGAGGAAATATACAATCAATGCAAGGATCAGATCCCACCGCCACCCCCACCAAGATACCCAAAAACTGGAAAACCAAGAAACACCGGCAAGTGGTGCAAATACCACGAGGACAGCGGTCACAATACCAACAGCTGCAATGCTCTCAAAACGGCCATTGAGACCTTGTACCGTGACGGCAAGATGGAGCAGTTCAAGGTGCGCCAACCGCCCCCTGTGATCGCCAATGTTGAGACCTTGGGCCGCATCAACACCATCGACGGCGGTGCCCCAATCACTAGCATGTCCCACAGGGCAAGGAAGCGCTATGCACGCGCTAATCACCCAAAAGAAGTCTGCAACATCCGCTACGAAAGATCAGCCAAACTCCCAAGGTCAGGTTGGGAACCTATTACCTTCTCAGAGGAGGAGGAGCGCGGAGTGCATTTACCCCATGACGACCCATTCTTGGTCGACGCCATTCTTGGCAGATTTTCAGTAGGGAGAATCCTGGTGGATAGCGGGTCCGCTGTCAACGTCATCTTCAGCGGTTGCTACAACCACCTCAAGCGGAATAGGAAATTACTCCAGGATCACGAGCCACTGCTCAGCTTCTCTGGCGACGACACGCAACCGCTGGGCTCCAACTACATGCGATTGACCATTGGCACTAGTCCATGCATGGTGGAGGTACATACGGAGATCATAATCGTCGACTGTTTCAGCTCGTACAACGCCATCATTGGACGGCCGACACTCAACAAGCTCAAGTGTATCATCGCCGGATACATACTTCTCATGAAGTTCCCTACACCCAACGGCACGGGCTGTGTGAGGGGAAGTCAGCAGTTGGCACGAGAATGCTATTCAACGACTATAGCGCGGTCAACGCGCCGCCATGAAATCCTGACGGTGGGTAATCAGGCACTGCCACCAAATATCTTCGAGGATCCTAGAGATGAGGAGAAGAAGTATGTAAAGAAAGAGCCGGTCAACCCGGAAACGTCGTTGAAGGTTGTCTGCATTTCGGACGAGCACCCTGAGCGGACAGTTCGCATAGGCGCCCAGCTAGACCCAGAGGTAGCGGCGGAACTCACTCAATTCCTACGTGACAATGCTGCCGTCTTCGCATGGTCATACGCGGACATGCCAGGTATCTCTCCTGAAATCATCACACACAAGTTGACCATCAAACCATCCTTTTATCCCATCAAACAGAAGCGGAGGGCCTTTGATGAGGAAAAGTACCGGGCAATAGGAGAGGAGGTTGCCAAGCTCCAGGGCATTGGGTTCATCCGCCAAGTCATCTATCCCCAATGGATTTCCAACTTGGTCATGGTTAAAAATCCCAGCGGAAAGTGGTGGATGTGTATCGACTTCAAAAATCTCAACAAGGCATGCCCAAAGGATAGTTTCCCACTACCTCGCATTGATCAACTGGTTGATGCAACCGTCGGGCATGAGCTCCTTAGCATGATTGACGCTTTCTCCGGCTATAATCAGATCAAGATGCATCCCGGCGACCAGGAGTGCACCACCTTCACCACCGACAAGGGCCTCTACTACTACAATGTGATGCCTTTCAGTTTAAAGAATGCCGGTCCAACTTATCAACGACTGATGAACGCTATGTTCTCGGAACATCTCGGAAAAATAATCGAGGTCTACGTGGACGACATGCTGGTCAAGAGCATAAAGGCCAGCGGCCATGTGGCAAACCTCAAGATCATAGTAACCATTCTCCTGGCTTATGGTATGCGCCTCAACCTAGAAAAATGTTTCTTTGGCGTCACCGCCAGCAAGTTTCTGGGTTATATCGTCAGCGAATGAGGCATCGAGGCTAACCCGGACAAAGTACAAGCCATCCTCGACCTGGAGGATCCTGAGTATAAGGTACATGTCCAGTGCCTCCAGGGCAAGTTAACCGCCCTTTCTCGATTCATCTCCAGACTCACTGATAGATGTGCCCCATTTTTCAAACTCCTCAAAACGACTCACAAGAAAGTCATCAACTGGAACCCAGAGTGTCAGGCGGCGTTCCAAGGCCTGAAGGAATACTTAGCGGCAGTCCCACTCCTCTCTATCCTTGTGCAAGGAGAAACACTGTTTATATACCTAGCGGTATCAGTGTCATCGGTAAGCTGCGCCATTGTCCGGCGGGAGGGCCAGGATGAACTCCCGGTGTTCTACGCCGGCAGAGGCATGAACGGAGCAGAAACAAGATACCCTCCCTTAGAGCAACTTTCTCTTGCACTCATCGTTGCCGCCAGACGCCTCCGCCAATACTTTTAGGCCCACACAATCCATGTGTTAACCAATCAACCGCTGAGGCAGGTAATGCAGAACCCTGAACATTCGGGACGCCTCAGCAAGTAGGCCATTGAGCTCAGCGAGTTCGACATTGATTACAAACCAAGAACCGCCATGAAGGGCCAGGCGGTGGCGGACTTCATTGCTGAACTCACCGAGCGTCAGCCAGAACCCGGTGCCGAGACAGAGCCCGGAACGGAAATGGTAACCGCTAAAAAATCAGCTCCCCTACATTCAGACTGGAACCTGCATGTGGACGGCTCCGCTAGCGCCAAGGCCAGCGACGCCGGAGTCATCTTAACAGGACCCGGGGGACTGAACGCGGAATACGCGTTGAAATTCAACTTCAAACTTCAAACAATGTGGCGGAGTATGAAGCACTCATTGCCGGCCTACTCCTCGCCATCGACTCAGGCGCTGACAGCGTCAACATCTTCAGCGACTCTCAATTAGTCGTTAACCAGGTCAACGACAGCTTCCAAGCCAAGGACCAACAGTTAGCGGCATATTTGGGGTACGTCAAGACACTGCTAAAAAAATTCAAGTTTCACACCATCACACAAATCCTCAGGGAAAAGAACGCCAAGGCTGATTCACTGGCAAGACTGGCAACCGCCCAGCCACATCAGAGTCCAGCGGACACAAGAGTGGAGTGCCTTGACAAAGACCCTGGCGGAGATCTTCAGCATCGAGGTCAATCCCAGCTGGATGGACGAGATTATCGAATACAAGCGCAATGGGACATTGCCGGAGGACAAAGTCAAGGCGCGACAGCTCAAGCGGAGAGCAACCCGCTACAACATCCAGAATGGCAAGCTCTACCGCCATGGGTTCACCCACCCCAACCTCCACTGTTTAACCCCAGAAGAGAGAAAGGTCGTGCTGGCAAGGATCCACGGCGGAGAATGCGGAAACCACTCGGGCGCCAGATCCCTGGCCAACCGCACAATGCGACAAGGCTACTTTTGGCCCACACTCGGTGATGACTCCCGGCAGATATCTAGATCTTGCCACAAATGCCAACAGTTTGCTGATCTCCCACATGCACCGACAGAGCCGCTGTCAATCATCATCGGCCCATGAGTTCACTCTACGTGGGGCCTCAACTTGATGGGAAAATTCCAAACCGCCAAGGGCCAGTTCAAATATATCATTGTTGCTATCGACTACAACAGCAAGTGGATAGAGGCAGAGCCACTGACGGCAATAACTATCGCCAAGGTAATTCACTTCCTCTGGAAGAACATCTACTGCTGCTATGGTGTCCCACATACAATCATTACAGACAATGGCACACAGTTCAACAACAAAGAACTCATATCCTTCACCGCCAACCTTGGCACCAAGTTGAGTTTTGCTTCTGTCGCCCACCCCCAAACCAACGGCCAGGTCGAAGCAGCAAACAAGATAATCAAGAAGCTACTGAAAAAGAAACTCGACAACGCCAAGGGTTTGTGGGCGGAGAAGCTTCCAGAAGTCCTATGGGCCATCAGGACAACTCCAACTTCCGCCAACGGCAAAACCCCTTTCTGTATGATGTTCGGAACAGAGGATGTCCTACCTATTGAGGTCACTCAACCTACCGCTAGGGTCGAAGGCTACTGCCCAGACACCAACAGCGACGGCGTCAACCTGGACAAGGACCTCCTAAAAGAAAAACGACACAAGGCCCATTTGCACAACTTGCAAAACAAGCAGCGGGTATCACGTTTCTACAACGCCAGAGTCAAGGCCCGGAACCTCCAATTGGGGGACTGGGTAATGAAAGAAGTCATTCCACCACCAACAAAGCTCCGCCCAACTTGGGAAGGTCCATACAAAATTGTGGAAGTCGTTAGCCCAGACACCTTCTACTTAATGGGCAAGGATGGCGTCACAACGACCCACCCTTGGAATACTGAACACCTTCGGTATTACTATAAATAGTCATGCCGCTACCCAGGAGCATCTTGACTTAGCTAAATTTTTGTTCAATATTTAGCTAAGGGAAGCTACCCAACGGGTACTACCCCACTTTTGTAAACGCTGATCAATCAGCTATCAATGAAACGAGGAATTATTCAAACCATTGTTCCCAAGTCTAGCACCGAGGGCAACTGGCAACGCCAGCAATCGTCAGCGGACCACGTCCGCCACATGGTGCACTTGGACCAATCTTAATTCTTTTAATGTTTCATTGATTGACAAAAGAAAACTCTGAGTCAAAACCCTAGCGGTACAAGCATATCATGACAACACCAAAATTCAAAACTTCATTTCATATAAAGGGCTGGGACTCCCCACCCAAAAATGTTCATTACAAAAAAATATATGTTACGCCTCAGCGGCTACACAAAAAAAAAAAAAAAAAAAAGAGGGAAAATTCCAACACATCAGGGGTTGGCGTCAACATCTTCACCTTCAGCATGCGGCGGCGGCTGTGCACGGCTGGTTTGGTCAGATCCTCGGGCGGTGGGACTAAGAGTCTCTATGGTACCATCTGCTCGGGTATGAGCTGCCAGGAAACCAGCATGGGACACCTCCGACTGGGTGGGAAGAGGAGTCCGCTGGGAGCCATCCGCCGGGCGTGCGCCACTCTCTCTGCTCCCCGAGCGAGCGGCTTCAGGTTGGGCGGGGACCACACCCTTCTCCGGCGGGGCATTCTGCGCTGGCGGCACGTTGGGTTGGGACGCCTTCGCCCAGTCGATAGCGCCCTTCTGTGTCAGCATCTCCACATTGGCTAGGGTCCCAGCCTTCGCCGCCTCAGTCATTGCCTTTTTATAATCCACCGACTGTTTGAATGCCTCAACACCGGCGGCCGCGACTCGACTCCCTTCAGCTTTCAAGCAGGCGACTTCACCCTCCAGCTTCTTCACCTCGGCTAGCCTAGCGGCGGACTCCCGCTGCAGGATATCAATCTTCTTATCCTTAGCGGCCACCCGTTCCTGCAGCAGGGACATGTCTTGCTCTAACTTGGAGACATGTTCATTCCGCTCCAAGTCCCGCTTGATGGCCACCGCCAGCTTGCCGCGGGCGTCTGCGGCATCACAATCCGCCTTTGTCAGGCGCCGTTCCACCTCCTCCAGCTCCCTCTGAAGTCCTTGGACCTCCTCCCTGAGCTCCCGCTCAACCCGGGGCTGCTTCGACGCCGCCAGAAACATTGCATGCAGCCCAACTGACAGGTGATCGAAGGCCGAGCTGAAGGGAGACTGGTCAATGGCCGTTGGGCGCGAGATCCCCGCTAGGCCGCCAAACCCCAGCCGCTCGCAAAGGTGGTAGAGAAATTCCCGCTCACCATCGGTCATGAACTCCGCGTACGCGGCGAATGAGTCCAGGTCACTCGCGGGCGTCTCTCTCTCCTCGACCATGGGAACCTTCAGCGGAGCTTGTCGAGCCCTCTTTTGTTGGCGGGCCCCAATGGTCTCCACATCGTCCCCCTCTTCCTCGTCAGGGGAGTCATTCTGCCGGCGCCTCCTCTGGAGCACTCTCGTGTTCCCCGCAGCAGGCCTCGATCCCCTCGCCGGCGGCTCCTCCCTTGTGGCGGTGACGGTCTCCGCCTGCGGCACCGTTTTCTCTTTATGAGAGCCACGCCTGTTTTCAGGCGCCCTCTCCTTCTGCGGCGCGGCGGTAGCAGCTCCCTTCTTCCCGCCATCCACATTGGCCCCCGCCTGAACCACCAAGGTGGGAGTGGTGTGGCATAGGTAGCACCGCAGGAACCTCGTACAGGCTCAGTGCCAGCGTCTCCGGGTTCACGACCGCCTGCTGGGCCGCCAATCCGAAGGCATACATGGTCTCCAGGAAGTTGTCGATCTCTGCACGGTCCATCGCCTTATCGAAAGCGTCGCGGCTAGCTTTGTTACCTGGCGGAGTTTCTAAAAAAAAAAAAAACAACAAACCAGTCAGCCTGAGGCACTCTGATCGAAAGTACAATGTGGCGGAGATTTCTTACCAACGGCACGAGTCAGTCGTTGATCGACCAACAACTCCCAACCGGTAAGAAGGCGAAAATCCAGCAAGTTGCAATTCCGCCAACAGCCTCTGATGCGTGCCACGCGACACTCTTCTTCACGAGTCAGGTTGTAGCGCAAGCCCGCTGCACAAACAAAGTAATCGTTAGTAGAAATACAAGGCTATGCATAAGTGAAACCGCCAGCTATGTTCAGCGGAGACCGGTAAACAACCTCGGATATGCTGAAACTCCGACTTAATCCTAAACGTCGGCTCCCCCTCGTTGGACCCAGCCTGATATTCCCACCCCGCCATGGCAACGCAGAAGGTCCCCCGCCAGTAGGACATGGAATCCCTTAGATTCTCGATCAGCTTGGGCGCTCCCTGGCGGCGACTCAAGTTCACCTGCCCTCTGCAACCTTGGCGCTTCACGTACACCAGCTCGTAGAAGTGCAGCACTTCCGCCACGGTTGGCCCCTCACAACCGGACAGCCGCCATAGGGAGTTCAGCGCCAACATTAACCGCCACATATTGGGACAAATTTGCCCAAAAGCAAGGCCAAACTCGCACACCAAAATCTGAAGGTTGGGCACCAGCGGGAGTGTCACTCCTTGGCGAAATATCGCCTCGTGCACGGCGGAAAACCCCTCTGGGAGAATCGATGCCTTCTCATCCACCGTCGGCGGACGCAGCTTCACCGAACTTGGCAACCGGAACATCCGCTTCACCCGATTGACGGCAGCAACATTCATCCGCCCTCCTGCCTCGTCAACAGGGGTGCCGTCCTGGAGGACCCACGCTGACTCAGCATCCTCCCCCACCATCTCTCCCCCCCCAGCGGACCCACTGGCAGCACTGTTACTCGCCAACCGCTCGTCACGCCTATTTTTGGCAGCGGCGGCTTCCCCTGCCCTAGAACTCTCTGGACGCGAGGCACGACCCATGGCTACTTCCCAGGGTATGGTCTGTAGCGGCTCAACCTCTAGCGGTTCTGGCAGTGAGGTTCTTGCATGGGCAGACGAACGCAACAAATCAATAAATATTATATCCGCCAAGCTGAACGACACGTCAGACCCGGAATCCTCACTGCTTGAAATCTCTACGACGTTAGCCATCCCAAACCCTAAAACCCAACTCAGTTAGCTCAAACAAGATCTAGCCTATGCCTATATCAGTTATAGCCAAGAACATCAAGAACAGTTTACCCAGAAAATACCAAAACAAGAGCAAGCACACTCAACCCAGATTCGACCATCTAGCAAATTTCTAAACACCAACCCTCTGCCAAACACCATAACCCACCCCCAAATCTCACTTCACACCTAAGAGCACACCAGAGAAGAACAAATAGCACCCCAAAACCAGAAACAACAAAACCCAGAAACCAACAGATCCAATGAAACAGGGAAAAGAATAAAAATACCAACCTTAGTGGCGAAAACTCCGGTGTGATGGTGAGCAATGGTATCCAGTGGGGAAAATCTTCGTGTTTCTGGGAACAATATCTCCAAACTCCAGCAGCCTCTTTCTTCAGTCTTGGACGAGCAGAGCGTGAAGACGACGAGTAAGAGTTTGAAGCCTTAGCAAAGTGTCAAATATCGCTGAGTTCCCCCCCCCCCTTTTATGTCAACATCAACGCATTCTAAACCGTCCACTCAAAAACGACATCGCACACCAGCCGTACACGTGTTCCACGTCTCCACTTACTCTCCGGATTAACCGAGGCGTCACCTCGGTTACGGAATCCATAATTACTCGCATTAATGGCGAGAAGACGGCCAGACTTAGGAGACAAGCCTCCAGACGCTAACCCTTTAGGAGTCGGCCACGTGTCGACCACCATCAGATGAAGCATCTAATGGAAGTAACCACTTGGGAAGAAATCACCAACCGTCTGAAGTCTCCGCTGAGCGAAACCCCGCCAGCGGAACTTCTCCCTTGTCACCTTCCAAGCGACGAAGTCTCCGCTAAGCGAAACCCCGCCAGCGGAACTTCTCCCTTGTCACCTTCCAGGCGACGAAGTCTCCGCTGAGCGAAACCCCGCCAGCGGAACTTCTCCCTTATCACCTTCCAAGCGACGAAGTCTCCGCTGAGCGAAACCCCGCCAGCGGAACTTCTCCCTTGTCATCCTGCAAGCGGGGCGTCTTCCGCTACACACCTCTAGCGGAATCCCCTTTTCATCTTGCAAGCTGCGTACTTTGTTCAGCGCAATATCGCTCAATAAAGTACCGCCAAGCACGTCTACTGGACGCTGCTTCCTGCTACAGTCAGCGGGGGGATATCCGCCAGCGGCGGATCCTGAGGCCACGCCTCACTCTGACAAAGACCGCCACGCGGCATTACGGTCAGACAGTCCCTACGGGACACGGGGACTTGTCAACAGTCTACGACGGCCCTGATCATGCACGTTGACCCCCGTCACTTGGGTACTAAAGATTGGGCTCGCTACCCAACACCCTCTGCTCCGTGCAGCTCCCCCTCAACAAACAATTTGCCGACCATCCGGAGGTCTATCTTCTCCGGGGAGTGGGGGACTCCCTGGGGGACCTAGCAAGGGCCCACCCGAAAGGGTATAAAGTGTTTGCTCAGTAAATCCATGGTTGACAACGCACTGACGCTAATTATGTTGTTGCAAGTCTAGCAGAAGATAACGCTTCAAACTGCTGAACAACTCCCCAACCAAGATTGCCCTCCTTGACTGGGGACTTGGGGGACTTGTACATACATGTACATTTACAAGCATAATTAGCTATAATGGGCTACGCTCATTGTACCGCCAGAGGTACTAATTCCCGCCAAAGGAATAACATGCAGATACACAGCCAGGCGGGCAACGGCTTAAGCCTCGGATCACCCCCAGATCACTGCCGACGCGCCGCCACGCGCCGTGCCAAGATAGCATCAGAAGCTCCCAGAGCTGGGGACTGAAGCACATCAGTCCCACATAGAAAACAAAGAGAAGATCAACCTCTTCCTCACCTATAAAAGGTTCTCTTCTCTCTCCTCATTAATTACGCATTTACTACTCATTTATTGTTATGCTGTCTATATGTTTGGATTGACTTAGGCATCAGAGAAGTGAAGACCGCCCAACGCGGTCTCCCTCTGACGCCCTGTCTTTCATTTGACAGCTAGCGAAGATCACCAAGTCTACAGAGTAGCGGTCCGCCCACCGGACCCGAGTTAAACGAAGGTTCGGCTACCGCCGAACTTTGAGCATTAACATCCTCACGGTCAAAAGGGTTACAAGGTTTATAGCTTAAAAGACAAGAAAACATTAGTATCTCGGGATGTGATCTTTTTCGAAACTGAATTTCCTTATCAGGCTAGGACTCCCACATCTTTGACTCCTAATAACTCTCAGTCATTAAGTCACTTATTTCCTTCCTCATTTAATTCGTCCCGAATAGATCACCACCTCTCACCAAATCTTTTCGAATCTGAGTTTGATTCCAATCCCATCACGTCACCAGATCTTCCAGAATCACAATCTGATTCCAATCCTAACTCTCCAAATCTTCCAGGATCACAATTTGATTCCAATCCTAACATCACGTCACCAGATCTTCCAGGATCACAATCTGATTCCAATCCTAACTCTCCAAATCTTCCAGGATCACAATCTGATTTCAATCCTAACTCTCCCACTTCTTCCTCAACCGTATCACCTACCACTCATTCTCCAATCATCTCAGACTCTTCCACTTCCCAAGAAGTCACTCTACAACCACGATAGTCCACAAGAGCCACCAGAACGCCGACCACATTGCAAGGCTTTCACATTGAGGCAGCCCTTCCTTCTTGCCCTACACCGTAGTCCTCCACGAGTGAAGTTTAGCCTTCAAGTACTCCTCATTCCATTGCTCATGTCTTATCCTATGACAGACTTTCTCCCACACACAAAGCTTTTACTGTCAATCTTAGTCTAGAAAAGGAACCACATTCTTTTTCTCAAGCCGTACTGAACCAAAGTGGAGAGAAGCCATGAATCAAGAAATTTAGGCCCTGCAAGCAAATAAGACATGGAATTTGGTACCACTTCCTCCCAACAAGAAACCAATTGGTTGTAAGTGGGTCTTGAAGATCAAACATAATCCTGATGGCACCGTGGAACGTTACAAGGCTCGTTTAGTTGCCAAAGGTTATAGTCAAGTTGCCGGAGTTGATTATCGAGAAACCTTTGCTCCTGTAGCCAAGCTCACCACAGTTCGTATCCTTCTCAGTTTAGCAGCTTTGTAGGGTTGGCATATCCACCAATTGGATGTCAACAATGCCTTTCTCAATGGTGACTTATATGAGGAGATTTTCATGAAGCTACCTCCTGGTTTCGGACGAAAGGGGGAGCATAGAGTTTGTCAACTTCACAAATCACTGTATGGATTGAAACAAGCATCCTGATAATGGTTTTTGAAGCTTTTTGCTGCTCTTAAGGCTGGTGCGTTTAGTCAATCCTGGTCAGACTATTCACTTTTCGTCCGAAATTACCAAGGAAGATTTACAGCCTTGTTAGTATATGTTGACGATGTCATAGTAACCGGGAACAACTTGGAGGACATCTTGAAGACGAAGTAATTTCTTGCAAGCAAGTTCAAGGTCAAAGACATGGGGCAGTTGAAATATTTTCTCGGCATTGAGGTAGCACGGTCTAAACAAGGTATTGTTTTGAGTCAGCGCAAATATGCACTTGAAGTTCTTGAGGATGCTGGTTTTGTAGGAGCTAAACCATCACGATTTCCCATTGATCAGAACTTTGTGTTACTGCAGGGTGAGGGAATATTGTTAATATTAGTGAATGCCTAGCCTTAATATCAGCGATAATTGCTTCCACCATAACCCAACTCATCCCGGCCATAACTTTTTCTTTAGGCACGTAATCAAATCACATGTTGCTAATTACTATTGTTGATGTTCAAAATTGGAACGGAAATCATCAAATGTATGATCTTGTCAAAACGGAGGACGGATAATTTTCTCTAGGTCAAATCGGCAATCTCTGCGAGCTCATCGTCCACCAATACCCTAGCTAGCAACAACTACATATTATTACTGCAACATAAATACGTGTTTTGTTCATAGACTAATAGTTCGCCTTAATACTTTCCAAAAAGCATGCTTAGGTTGGAGAAATTGAATTTAAGGAGCGTAGGATGGAAGGCAAAGGTGTTGGGAACATTAATGGAAATAGGTGGAGCACACATTAATAGAAAGGCTAGGCAATGCTTATGAGTTATGACCTTTTAAAAAGGTGTGGAAATCCACTTATGTACCACCCATGTTGACCTTTTGCATAGTACTCAGCAGCAACCACACTTGAAGGCAGCATCATCGCCAAGATCAGCTATGCATGAATGTGCACGTTGTGTGTTGGGTTGTCTTCTGGCTCTAGCTAGCTCCTTGGGTTACGCCTTGTGGCTAATTATTCAAGTCATCCACGATTTTTTTTACTGAATTTTATATTCCAAATTAAAATAAAATTACAATTGAATTAAAGAAAACATATGCTGGCTTATTAGGCTAATTATTTTGGTTTTCTGTGATTGGCTAAACGAAGTGAGAGATAGCCTAGTTATATATTATTCAAGCGCATCTCTAATGTCACTGATGGGGTCGGTCCAGTGCGTTGGTTTTTCCCTCTGCGTCGACTAAGACTGGAACCATTGGAAGTTGGCTTGGAATATTCGACTTCCTACAGTCGCATACCAACCTAATACGTAATTCAGTCTCAGAATGAATGAATATATCTCCACCTTTCTATATCTTCTGCTTCATCTTTTTAAATTTACACCTCAAGGATCTAGTTTTGGTATATGTGTCTTAGGCGATTGTGGGTACTGGAGGAAGTGCAACATGTACTAGATCGTGCATAAGCATGAGAGGTCCTTTATATGCGCCAGTTTCAGGCCTCTGGTTCTTGTTCTTGTTGCCCTTGTTGTCTCTTTGGTCTTGGATGAGAAGTTGCACTTTGGAAGGTACTAGTCCTTTTATCACTTACATCTCTAATGAAATTATCTGAATATTAACTTCGCTGATCATTCAACAGCGTTACACTTACAACAAGCTGTATGCAAAAGATAACATTTATACGTAGTTTTAACTCTTTTTTTCCTTCGTTAAATTTGGAAATAACCCTGTGCTAGCTAGGAGCGGTGTTACTTGTTGGCGGCTAATACGGAAAGAGCAAAGACATGCATAAAGAAGATGACTCGAGCTTTGAGGAGGAATCTGCAGGATCTGTACTACGTTGAAATTATTTCAATGCCTCCGGATTGTAAAGGCAATAACAACCGTACATAATCAGACCATGACAAATAGTCAACATGATCGTATTGAAACCTAGGTACTTAAACTGAGCTAGGTACTATAACTGAGCTGATACAACACATGAAGAATGGAAAAACGGATCGAAGGAACCAGTATGAGTAGATCTCAAGACCTATGATGGAATGATAGATCGAAGTTTTTATAACAGAAAGTAATATATAATGTCATTTGGTGATTGGTTTGATTAATAGTGTGTGCGTTGTTCTTTTTTTCTTTTCACGACCTGGCCACCAGTAAATCCAACGCTAGCTACTTCAACCTGGAGCTTCAACTTTTGTTCAGAGAGAGAGAGAGAGAGATGTTGAACAGATCAACTCCTTTGTGCACTGATAAAATATATGTTACGAACATGTAGATCACGTACGACAAAAGAGTGAATTTAATTTCATACAAAAATCGCCTAAGTCACCGGAAAACATAGGACATACCATGAGCTTTTAAAGCTTGATTCGTTGTCATCATTAATCACATGGAGATGTGGCTTTTTCTAGTCTGTTATTACATGCAAAGAGTTATTCATGGTGCAAGCAAGGGCAGCTCCTCAAGATCCTAGTATATCACTGTTGGTGGGTCCACATAACCGGCGTACGGCTGCGTTCATGCGATTACAATCCAACGCGGGCACCGACCTTGCTTAATGACAGCTGGCATGGGTCCTAGTGCACGCCACCTCCTATATAAGAAGAGTCTCACCTCGAGCTCACGGTATTCGATCATTCCATTCTTTCCACTCGGACTTTCTCATCAATAGGTTCCGCTTTGCTTCCATGTCTAACTTGAGCGTCAGATGAGAGAAGTCTGAAACCTTCTGAACTTCCTCATAACATTTCCCTTGTTGTAGGTTCATTGAGAGATATCAAGTGAGAGCCAAGTCACAACTTCTTTCCACTCATTCGCCCCCGTTCGGATCCGTGTACAAACATTTGGCGCCGTTTGTGGGAATCGAACCAGTATGTATATCCTAAATATTAGAATGTATTTATCACATATTAATTTGTGTTTATCACGTTAGTTGTACTGCTTTTTTGGATCCCTAACTTGTAGGAGTTTTCTTGTTGTACAAGAACTATTCTCTATATATAATAACTGAGATATCAATGCAAATATTCATTTTGCCTCAATACTTTTCTATATATATGATATCAGAGCAGGGCCTAAAATCCTAGCTCTTCTTTTTCTTTTGCCGCACAACCTTTTCTATTTCCCATTTTTACCACCATTCATGGCTGAAAAAGATGTTTTTCCTTCTGCTGCTGGTGGTTCCTCTTCTGATGATTCCACCAACCCTTTGTTCCTTCATCATTCAGATCATCCTGGTCTACTACTTATTTCAAAACGGTTGAACGGCGACAACTACAATTTTTAGTGTTGTGCTATGAGGATTTCTCTGAGTGCCAAAACAAAACTTGTTTTATTACCGACAAGATCAAGGAACTTTCTGCGACTTTGAACCCTAATGGACATGCTCTTTCGCAACATTGCAATGACATGGTACTCTCCTAGATTCTTAATTTTGTTGAACCAGACCTAGCTGCCTTTGTTCTTTCATACCGTTTGGGAAGATCTCTGGGAAATATTTTTCTTGGACAATGCTCCCCGCATATTCCAGGTCCGAGAGATATATATAAGAATGAACAGAGGTAGATGTCTGTTACTACATATTATAAAAAATTTAAGGTACTGTGGGATGAACTTGCATCCTTCAATTCTTCAGAGACCTGTATCTATGAAGCTCAGATTAATGACCACACCAAGCTTAATGCAGTTTCTCATGGGATTGAATGATCGAATCTTATTCAGGTACACGTAGTCAGATTATGTTAATGAATCCCTTACCATCTGTTCGTCAAGCTTATACTTCTGTTGCATAAGAAGAGAAGCATTGTGAATTAGCATCCTCTATTATTGTTCCATCAGACACAGTAGTCATGATTGTGCTTGGTAGCAATAACAATATGTCTAGGACACGACAAAACAATCAAGGTTATGAAAATCGAGGCAGCAATTTTCGCAATCGGGAATCATTCAAATCCACTTATTGTGGTGAGGATTATCACAGGGAGGCAACATGTTATAAAAAGAATGGTTATCTACCTGGTCATCCTCGATATAGACCTTGCAACCAGCACCAAGGCAGCAACAACAAATTTTCTGTAACACCTGGCAACACTCCTTCTGACAATCATGTTGATTCTAGTCCCACTTTCAAGGAACTTCAGTCCACCATGCCAAATCTTACCGAAGTTCAGTATATTCAGATTCTTGTTGCCCTAAATCCTAAACTAGTGACACCTCAGGCCAACGCAACCTCTCCTTCAGCTTCTGATTTTGCATCAGGTTTGTTACCAACTAGCTCCCAATCGCTAGATCATTGATAGCCGAGCATCTCATCATAGTACTTCCTCTTCAAAATTATTAATGAATATTGATGAGCACTCTTCTCTACCATTGTTGTCTTTACCTAATGGTGACAAGGCTAGCATCACCATGACTAGGTCTATCCGTTTTAATGATTCATTTTGTTTGAATAATTTTCTATGTGTGTCGAGCTTTGAAGTTGATATTTTATCAGTTGGTAAAGTTATTAATGAGTTATATTGTTCGATGACATTTTTTCTATCTTGGTGTATTATGCAGGATTTGGCTACGAGGACGATGATTGGTGTGGGTAAGAGACGGGGTGATCTTTACTACCTTGTGGTGCTGGCTTCTACATCTTCATCTCAACGCTTTGCTTGAAATCTAACCATCACCTCCGACCTTTGGCATCGCCGATTGGGACACCCTTCCTCTGCTCGTTTATAGTATTTAGCCAACAATCTACCTAATTTTTCTTTTGATTCTCATCATAAATGTGACATTTATCCATTGGCTAAAAAAACACGCCAACCTTTTTTTCTAGTTTAAGTTCTACTTCCAAGTGTTTTTCCCTTGTTCACACCGACATTTGGGGCCGTTTTGAAACACTTTGTAGTTCTAGTGCTCATTATTTTTTGACTATTATGGATGATTTTTCTCGCTTTACATGGGTTTTCTTATGCGTCACAAAAGTGAAACACAAACTTTGCTTCGTCATCTTTTTAATTATATTGCTACCCAATTTAACACCTGTAGATACCTCTACTAGCAAGACTAGTTTGCTATCTCACCAAGCATAGTTAACACCCTCTTTGGTACATCCACAAGCCATGGTGAGGCCCAACCACTACTTGCATCTTGTAGCCCTATGTTCAAGCTACGCTATGGTATCCGGAAGTCGCAAATCCGTCGCCGGGAAGCCACCTTTCCGGCCTTGCCAACATGCCCTCACAACTAGGCTTTCTACACTAGAATAGTTATCTTTGCTTGTCCCACATCGAAAACCATGTAAAGGAAATGGCTTCCTTCACCTATAAAAGGAATGCCTCCTCTCACAACTCAACACACTCCATTACAACACACTTTGTAATCATGTTAGGCCGCAAGGCTCAACACACACTAGTTAAGCTTTCAAGTGGACGTAGTCTCCCGCTAAGGCGGGAGGTGAACCACTATACTTCGCTTGTGTCATTCTCTCTCTCTCTCTCTCTCTAAAGCTAACTAGAGATCCCACGGATCACTAACGTTAACATTGGCGCCGTCTGTGGGAAGCCAACACAAAGGCTTCGTCACCTACCACGAACTTTGACCCGAAAGTGTCGAGTTAACGCTCGTTCAACATCAAATTGGGGCCGGTCAATGCTCGGTCAACGCCCGGCGGGGTCGGTCAACGCCCATCAAGGCTTGGTCAACGATGACCATGGTTGGTCAACGCTGAACCTTCAAAAAAAATTAAAAAAATTAAAAAAATTGCCGCCAAACTTCTCTGGACACCCAGAGATTTGCTCTGGGCACCCAACCACCTCCGCCAACTCTTCTTCTCCCCTCCGCTGAGTTCCAAATGCCGCCCAACTTGCAGCTCCGCCAGCTGCAACTCCTCCTCTCCGCCCAACTTGCATCTCCGCCGGACTCAAGCTCGGACTCCGCTCCGCTGAACGCAAGCTCTGAACCTCCGCTCTACTCCTCCGCTCCGCCAAACCGCAACTGCAGTTCCGCCAGCCACCACCGCCAGCGAAGCTCCGTAACCGCCAAACTTCCACCACTAAGCACCATCAGCGGCTCTTTCTTTCGCTAGGCTACGTCAGCATCAACGGTCGCCGGAACCAGCAGCGGTAGCCAGCCAGCGGTACTTTTTCCGCTAAGAACCATCGACGGTACTTTTTCCTCTAAATTTCGTCAGCGGCACCGACGAGGTCCAATCATGGAAGCACCGAACTCCAATCACGTCTAACACCAGCGACCACCTCCCGCTAGCCAGGCTAGCAAGCCCAAGTCCCCAACTTCCTCCGCTGAGGCACCACCGCCCAACATCCTCCGTTGAGCACCTATGGACACCCATTACTCAATCAACTCCAAGCACAAAAGAAAATCTGGAGATCACTAGGCACCTGCAATCGTTTACAATAGCGTATGCATAAAGCATGATTGCAGTATCTCTAGCTCAAACATATTTAACATGGTTTATGATCTGCTCTTCTCCAATTATGATGCCACGCATCAAGTACATGAGACACTTGTCTATTTTACGCATACTATGATCCCACACCCCTACACATCATTCACACTTGATTATAAAACTTTCTCAATTTTGTCTTCTTCTTAAGAGCAATTATATAATTACTGTGTGTAAATATATATGTTAAAGACTACATATATATACCATGTGTCCATGCCTTGTCTTTTATGCAATCATAATGGAACCAGGAATGCATACCTCTTATTCTTCCAGAACCTACACACATATAACATGCATCTATGCCTTGACAAAACTCATCTATCTCAAATCGCATGGAACACATTAGCACTTTGTCCGTGCACATGCTACATACATGTGTCGATGCTCTGTCCATATTCTTTCATGGTTGATTTGCTAGCTACACATGAGAGACCCATATGACTCATTACTTACTGATATAGCATGCTACACTTGTTCATCTATGAACACACAACACAGAACCACATATTGCTTTATGTATGCTCTACCACTAAAGCATCTAATTGGTATGCAGTACGTACATGTGCCCTTTGTCTCTCTATTGGCACTCAAAATCTCTCTAAGCCAAGACATGTCTTAACTTCATTTATGTGCATAGGACTATCGAGATGAACATAGGCATCCATCCCTTAGTTCTTCTAATGATGTGAACCACTTACTGATTATGGTGCCATGCTTTACATTTGATAATTACTAGCGGACTCATGTTCCAATCTTGCTACGACTCGCAAGAGCTAGCAAGTTTCTGACGTACTTATGCAATCGTAAATTCAAGCTTCACACTTATTTTACACCTCTTGTGCGAAGGTCACACTTTCACAAGTCTATGGGTCACAGTGTTTTCAAACATAATCTTACATGTTTTTCCGCCAAGTCCAAATTTAAAGACGCATATGGTAGAAGTACACATACATGCTACACTTAGCTTAAATTAATACATCACTTTGCTTACAATCTTATCAAAGTACATATGCAAAATACTAGTGTTGATTATACACACTCATGTACTAATCACCTATTTTGTTCTAAGGAAATCCAATTATTTCTATCGAGCATTCAACCTCAACTACGAATTGACGGACATTATCGGAATACTTTATCCACCACAAGCAACGGACCGTCATGCTCGGCCAACTCCGCTAGTCTCCAAATTGACATAAGATAAGTAACTATATCTTATCTCTTACGCTCTTGCACTTAGAGCCTTTGCCATGCCTATACATGTCTCTGTGACCCTTAAGCATGCCTACAAAATGTTATTAGCGACTTTACTACAAGTACATGCTATACACATATGCCATGCTTCTATTTTAATTGCAACTCAATTAAATAAACATGTGACATTCATCTAGAACCTTGTGACACTTATAGCTCAATTAAACATGCTCGGATAAACGCTTGCGAAACGGTTACGACTCGCTTGGGTATCAAAGCATGGCCGCGACTCGCTTGGGCTACGCCCCGCACGCTCGTACAGTGCCTACACCCAACTCGCTCAAACACCTAACTCGCTCCATTTATCCAACATGCTTTAGTTATGCTCTCGGTTCACAAATGCTTCATACGATGTCACCGGGACTACTCCCACAATTTTATATGGACACCCATTACACTTGCCACTATCTATTGTGCGTGTTATATGGCTATAAGATCCACATATACAACTATCAATATTTTACATGTTCATACACATTAATGGAATATTGAATTCTTCTACCATTTGTTGCTCACTACAAATCGAATTCTTTTCGCATTCCATTAATACGAACGGTAACCAATACAACAAAGCATTCTACATATGCGTGTTTTTGTCTCATTGTGCAGGATTAAACGAGTCCCTTCTTGCTTACGGAGTTCGGGGACTTGTAGGGGCTCCGTACCGCCCGGTTACTTATGCTTGGTGACATCGTGTTTATAACTCCCCAACCAAGAAGCTCCTCTTACTTGGGGACTTCGGGGACTTGTAGATACCTCTACTAGCAAGACTAGTTTGCTATCTCACCAAGCATAGTTAACACCCTCTTTGGAACATCCACAAGCCATGGTGAGGCCCAATCACTACTTGCATCTTGTAGCCCTATGTTCAAGCTACGCTATGGTATCCGGAAGTCGCAAATCCGTCGCCGGGAAGCCACCTTTCCGGCCTTGCCAACATGCCCTCACAACTAGGCTTTCTACACTAGAATAGTTATCTTTGCTTGTCCCACATCGAAAACCATGTAAAGGAAATGGCTTCCTTCACCTATAAAAGGAATGCCTCCTTTCACAACTCAACACACTCCATTACAACACACTTTGTAATCATGTTAGGCCGCAAGGCTCAACACACACTAGTTAAGCTTTCAAGTGGACGTAGTCTCCCGCTAAGGCGGGAGGTGAACCACTATACTTCGCTTGTGTCATTATCTCTCTCTCTCTCTCTAAAGCTAACTAGAGATCCCACGGATCACTAACGTTAACAACACCAAAGTTCAACAATTCCGTTATGATAATGGGGCAGAATTTCTTTCGTGACAAATTTTTTTATCTTCAACAAGGAGTGCTTTTTCAACATTCTTGTGTCTACATACCACAACAAAATGGTGTCGTCGAGCAGAAACATAGACACATACTTAAAACTGTTCGAGCTCTACGTGTTCTCACTGTTGTCCACATCAACCATCTTCCTACTTTGTTGCTTAACAAAAAAACACCATTTGAAATTCTCTATAATAAGCCTCTTGATTACTCTTGTATGCATGTTTTTGGATGTGTCGCCTTTGTGACCTCCGTCAATCCACCATCTAAATTCGTCCCTTGTGCACATAAACACAGTTTTGTTGGGTATCCCATGGCCAAAAAGCCTACAAGTTGTACAACATTGAGACAAATAAAATATTTACCAATCGGGATGTAGTTTTTCTTGAAGATACTTCTCATTATCCACCACACCTAAGCCCGTCACCAAATAACCTCATTGAAACTACTTCACCAGCCCAGCCAATACCTCTTTCTCTCTTACCTGACTTTCCACCCACCTCACCTGCAGCTTCACCGCCCGCAACAACTTATCAGCATAACGACCTAGGGGACTCCGCCGACACAGGGCCAACCTCCATCGGTCCTGCTCTTGATCAAGCCGATCCTAATCCCGAGCCCCCACCTTCTGATCAACCTCTTCCCAATTCATCTCTTCCCGATCCTTAACTCTTCCACCCTTTCCCGATCCCCAACTCCTTCCTGATCCTCAACTTGATCCTCCTGGACTTGTTTAGGCCCTCCGGAGGTCCCATCGCCCAAGAGAACCCAATGTCCGCCTTCGGGACTAAGTCTGTTTGTAGGTGATTCTGCCTCCACACTGACTTTCGTCGAGCTCGCCAAGTTCTCTACCAGGTATGTGTTATCCTCTTTGCCATTATTTGTCATATCATCGGTACTCCCCTCCACCTCTCTCTTATGTTGCCAATATTAGTCGCGATGTGTAACCTTCTTCTTATGATGCTGCCGTAGTTGACCCCAAATGGCAACAAGTCATGGATTCCAAACTTCAAGCTCTTACTGCTAACAATACTAGAATCTCGTTTCTTTACCTCCTGGCAAACGTCCGATTAGTTGTAAATGGGTTTATCGCATCAAGTAAAATGCTGATTGTTCTGTTGAGTGATATAAGACTCGTCTCTTTGCTAAAGGCTTCACTCAAACTGCTGCTATTAATTATCATGACACTTTCTCCCCCACTACCAAAATGATTATTGTTTCCTGCATTCTTGCCAATGCTGCCAGTAAGGATTTATCTCTGCATCAATTGAATGTTAACAATACTTTTCTTAATGGTGATTTGAATGAAGAGTTATACATGTCTCCTCCTGGTCTTCAGTGTCACCTTGTGTGTCCCTCAACAAGTCGTTGTATGGATTAAAACAAGCTTCTCATCAATGGTTCTCTAAGTTCACAGAAGCTATACTTGCTATCGGTTTCTCTCAGTCCAAAGCCAACTACACTCTCTTTGTTTGCAAAGATGGTACCACTCTCACAATATTATTAACATATATTGATGATTGATAATATTCTTATCACATGGAACAGTCTAGACTCTATAAATGCTCTTAAAGAGTGTCTTGATGCTCGTTTTTGTATTAAAGTGACTTGAAATATTTACTAGGCATTGGGATAGCTCATTCAAAGAAAGAGATTTATATATCTCAACAAAAATATGCCTTAGAAATGATTAAAGACCGTGATTATTTGGGTGCTAAACCAGTTAAATTTTCTATGGAAGAATGCAAGCTTTCAAATAAGAGAGAGCTACTCAAAGATCCAGCTGCATATTGGCGTTTAGTTGGTCGATTAATTTACCTAACAATCACTAGACCTGATATCACATACTTAGTGTATGTTCTCAGTCGATTTATGCATACATCGCACCAACCTCACATGGTAGCTGCTCTTCAAATTGTTCCTTATTTAAATCAGCTCCAGGTCAAGATTTGCTTCTTCAGTCTCACTGTATATTAAACTTGAGAGTTTTATGTGATTCTGATTGGGCGTGATGTCCCATTACCCATCATTTTACTACTGGCTATTCTGTCTTCTTGGGGATTCTTCAATTTTATGGAGGACAAAAAGGCAGAAGACCATTTCTCATCTAGTGCTGAAGTCAAATACAGAGGCCATGTGCAAAAGCTTAAAATGCGGCCCTCCAAGCTTTAGTCTTATATGAAATTTATACTTGAACAAACTCACAATATAAAATCAAATAGCCAACGATTTATGATCAATGATACCTCATTAGTTGAGCCTACAAACGAGGGTAAATATTGAATAAAAATGTAAAGTTTGCAGCAAAAAAGAATTATAAAAAGATGCTTGAGCAGTGTTAATTGGTATTCAATTATTCATTTGAAAATCCATCTCCTTGATTTTTCCAAGATATTCATTCTTAATCGAAATCAAAACAAATCCATTTAATCTTTTTTCTGACATAGTTGATCACAAATAAGACATCAATAACTTTAACTTGAAAATGTTCCTCTCAGCTGAAGCAAAACTAGCAGGCACAGTTAACAATATTCGATATGCAAGTCTAACAACTGGTCAAGTATTCATTTCCTATAAGAAATTCAATATATCACTAGCTGTCATCTTCTATTTGGGTAATATCTCCCTTAAGAGTTTTAGCTCTCTAAACAGGTCTGCCCCATTAACATCTAAACTCTCTCCATGTCTCAAAACAGTCTCAAGATGAATACAAGTAGCTTTCAAATCATTCTCATTCAAGGAATTCAAAGTTTCTGAAGTGAATAAAAAACCAAAGATATCATCATAATGTTGATATTGTTCAAACCTTCTATTTAATGATCCCTTTGCTTGATCTACGATATATAAGAAATAATGCGCTCTAAAAGATTCCTCACTTGAAGATGATGGTGATGGATCACTATGGCTTTCATCAAAAAATCTTTTTCTTTAAATTGGACGCTTTTTTGGAAAAAAGAAGAAGATCAACATCTAATGTAGCAGCAATTTCTTTAGTAGTAATTATTGCATTTGTGGAGCCAATTTCTCGAAACTTATCAAGCCAAGCAATTAGACCTTTTTCTTCAACTATAACAATACTAATTTGCATATCATCAGACTATAGCACTTTGCTAACCCTAAAAAAGCAAACAATATCTCATACCAAATCACGATTTTTAGCAAAAACTCAAAGACTCCCATATCATTAGTTGCTATTAACTTTGCACCACTTTTAATTTTGGGATCCTTGTCAATTTCTTCCAATTGATGTAATGCTTCTCTTATTTCAATAGGATTAAATCGTAGAGGCTTAACACTCTCAATACGACTCTTCCAACGCGTAGTGGATAATGATTTGAGAGTGAATCCTTTTACATTGTCTTTCAAAATCTGTCATTGCCTACAAATAAGGTATAAAGACATTGTAACACTCCAAAAAAATCCACCGCTTTTCCACAAGAATTTTCCACATCACAAAGAGTTAATTTTAGACAATGACAACCACACGGAGTGTATAATGCTCTAGGATTGATATCTAACCATTTTTTCTGTACCCCTTGGTGTTTGCTTTTCATGTTTAACCCATTGTCATATCCTTGTCCCCTCACATTTACATTTAAAAACTCCAAAAAAAACTCTTTAATTTGTATTGGACTCTTTGAAACATTCACACATCTAGGTATCAATGACATCTGTTCTTGGTGACTAATATTTGGTGTGCAATCAAGAATCATTGAGAAATATTCAGCATCTTTAATTATTTTGTTTTAATGATTTTAGCTTTGATTTCAATGGCTATCATATGCAGCAACTCATTCTAAATGTTATGACCAAGATAGTGATGATGAATTTCAGAAATATTTATGTGTCGACAATGCTCTTCTATCACTTCTTGACATTTTGCCACCATTTCAACTAGGCCCAAAACGTGTCCATTATTAGGTTCATAAAGCCTCTCATTAGTTCCACAGAATGCTAAGTTATTTTAGCAAGAAATTTCACAATTACAATTGTTCTTTTCAGCACATTCCTACAATGTTCTTTCTCTTTACTAATCTGGTCTTCAAAAGTTTTATCAATTGTTTCATGCCTCTGCAATCTAAGACACAAATCAATCCAAGTATTTGCATTAATGAAATGATCAGTGCTCATTTCATGCTTTTTAAGTCTTTTACTAAGATGACCCCAATCATTGTACCCATCATTCGGTAACTGAGCTCGCATTAGCCTCCTTTTAAACAACTTGCAACAAAAACAAAAAACCTTAATTATCAAGTTCCTTTGAGAACACTAGTCACTCTCTGTCATATTTCTCTCCATTTCCTAAAAACCGAGCGTAAAATTTTGAATTGAAATCTCTATTAAACTTGTGTGGAGGACCATTTTCTATTGAAAGATCTCTAAGGACCTTTTCCTACCAACAAATCTATTAACTTTTTATCCACGCTATCCCGATTTCTTGGATCAAAAATATTCATGGGAGTCACATCCGCATCATTCACATTATCATTATGTCCCGCATCATTCTCATTTTCAACCTGACCCAAATTATCAACAATTTCATTGCCATCAGTGTGCTTTTGCACATTATCTTCCCTATCAGTGTGCTCTTCTGCCTCTTCATTAACCAAATGTTCACCCAAATCTTCTAGTTCACTAGTAATGAACGTATCAAGATTTCCCCTTAAAGATTTAACCAACTCTGCATCTTTTTTCTTCTTTAAGCGTTTTGCATATCCAGATAAGCATTTTCTTTTAGGAGGCATACTTAAAAATTTTAAGATAACAATGCAACATTCCCAGACAATTCAAGCAAATCAATGTGAATGAGAGAACCTGATTCCCTAAAGATCAAAGACTCAAAGTATAGTCTGAGACTCTGAGTTTGCTCACTGCTCGACTTCTCCAATTTTCTCAATTCCCAAAATCCCAGAAATTGCTAGACGACCTAGACCTTTGCAATTTGAAAGCCAAATCAAACCATTAGAAATACTAAAGCAAACATTTATTTATTTGTAAAAATAAATCAAAGAATCATACATCAGTGGTTGAGTAGTGAGGCACTGAGGTCGATGAGAATTGAGGAGGGGAGAGAGACAGAACGCAAAAAAAAAAAAAAAAGGATAAGGTTTTGACGTATGAACCTATTTTATATTATTTTTAATTTTTAATATTTATTTATTTAAAAATAAAGCCATAAAAAAAAAATTGGGCCCTCTCAAAAAAGACATCTAAAAAAGTGTGAACGGAAAAAAAGGAAGAGAGTATAAGGATGGTCCTTTGGAGCTCTATTTTATTTACAGTTTTTAATATTTATTTATATAAACATAAAACCTTATAATTTTTTTTTTGGGCCCTCTCAATTTGGGGCCCTATTTTGTCGCCCTTGTTGCACACGTTGAGAGCCGGCCTTGCATTTGGGACCGTTATAAAACCCTTTGTATTTCTAGTGCTCATTATCTTTTGGCTATTATCGATGATTTTTCTCACTTTACATGAGTTTTCTTAATGCGTCACAAAAGTGAGACACAAAATTTGCTTCGTCATCTTTTTAATTATGTTGCTACCCAATTTAACACCAAAGTTCAACAATTTCGCTATGATAATGGGGCAGAATTTCTTTCATTGCATTTTTTTTTCTTGAACAATAAGGAGTGCTTTTTCAACAAAATGGTGTTGTCGAGCAGAAACATAGACACACACTTAAAATTGTCGAGCTCTACGTTTTCAATCTCATTTTACCTATTTCTTTTTTGGAAGAGTGTGTTCTCACTGCTGTCCATACTATCAATCATCTCCTTATTTTGTTGCTTAACAAAAAAACACCATTTGAAATTCTCTATAATAAGCCTCCTGATTACTCTCGTATGCATGATTTTGGATGTGTTGCCTTTGTGACCTCAGTCAATCCACCATCTAAATTCACTCTTCCTGTACATAAATGCATTTTTATTGGGTATACCATGGGCCAAAAAGCCTACAAGTTGTATAACATTGAGACATAGAAAATATTTACCAATCAGGATGGAGTTTTTTATGAAGATACTTCTCATTATCCACCACACAGAAGCCCCTCACCAAATAAGCTCATTGAAACTACTTCACCAGTCTAGGCAATACCTCTTTCTATCTCAACTAACTTTCTACCCATCTCACCTGCCACTTCACTGTCCGCGATAGCTTATCCGCATAACGACTTAGAGGACGCCGTTGATGTAGCGCCAACCTCCATCACTCATGCTCTCGATCAACCCGATCCTAATCCCAAATCCCCACCATATGATCAACCTCTTCCCAATTCTCCTCTTCTCGATCCTCAACCTCTTCCACCCTTTCCCAATCCCTAACTCCTTCCTGATCCTCAACTTGATCCTCTGAACTTGTTTAGGCCCTACGGAGGTCCCAGATCCTGAGGGAACCCAATGTTCCCCTTCGGGACTACATCTGTTCGCAGGTGATTCTGTCTCTGACCTCACCAAGTCCTCTACCAGGTACGTGTTATCCTCTTTGCCATTATTTGTCATATCCACTTTGCTAAAGGCTTCACTCAAACTGCTGGCATTAATTATCATGACACTTTCTCCCCCACTGCCAAAATGATTACTGTTTGTTGCATTCTTGCCATAGCTGCCAGCAAAGTTTTGTCTCTGCATCAATTGAATGTTAACAATACTTTTCTTGATAGTGATTTGAATGAAGAGTTATACATGTCTCCTTCTCATATTCTTCGGCATCACCTTGTGTGTCCCCTCAACAAGTCGCTGTATGGATTAAAACAAGTTTCTCATCAATCACTACTACACAAAAGGCTTCACATGACGGTTTAAAATTGTCGTCTCACGTTTTGCATTTCCGTGGTCTATCGAGGCGTCGTCTGATGAAACGCTGTCAGACGACGGTTTTCAACCGTCGTATACCGATCATTGGGTCGACGGTTTGCAGCTGACTCCGTCGTCTGATGGGCCGGCAGATCTGCCGACATGCTGTCGACAGATATATGTCGTGGTGTGACTTCTACTCATACCACAGTTTTTAGGATTCCAACGTGGTGTGACTTCTACTCATACCACGGTTTATTTTTAAGACGTTGTGTGAATTGTATACACACGACAGTTATTCCAACATAAAATGTGGTGTGATGACTTAAAAATTCAGTGCGTGTATGCTTTCACACGACACATATAACTCGAACTGTTGTACCATGACATTTGAGACCATGGTTTTTCTTAATAGTTGATGTCTGTGTGTATCCAACAATGATATCAATACAAACCGTCGTCTGAATTGTAGAAATTTTGTTTGACTCTACCCTAAAAACCTCATCAGATGACATATTTTCCTACTATTGTTGTAATGGCAAAATTCAGATTCTGGAAGCAAAAATGACCAAAAGAATAGTAATCTAATCATAATAGAAAGCTGTTATAATCCCATAGCAATCTAAATGGATCCGATAATGCTAATTGTATCCATAAAATAAGGGATCACATCTTTGAAACTCTTATAGCAAAATACATCCGGAAATCTATAGGAGAACTGCAATTAAGGCCAACCCAAAAAAGACCAACTTCTAGCCTCAGTACAACTTCTAGCTAAACAAATTTCTCTCTATCACTTCAAAAGCTTTCGTCACTGCACCATCTTCCACATGATTGTCCAGTTTATAAGCAGCCTTCAAACCTGGATCATTGTTTTTAGAACAAAACCACCACGACAAACTTGGCCAGAAATGTGCTTTTTAAAGATGGGTTTTCCAATTCTCCCTGCAGAACAAAACCACCACGTCAAACTTCATGACTCAAAAGGATACTGAATTGTCACATTTTCCTTTTACCACCAAGGTTCTCATAGCAATGTAGATTGCTAGAATTGTGCATCTATAGATTAAGAAACAGTTTGTGGTATGCACTGATCTACATAAAATTTTGTGATAATCCAAAAGACAGCAAAATAAACTAGTGCCAGCCTTCGCAGGACAACAATATGAAATCAACATTTGAATATCTGTAATATAGAGATATTAGCATCCAAATATACAAAAGACAGCAGAATAAACTAGTGCTAGCCTTCTGGTGCACTTGAAAAGATGATTTCCAGAAAGGGAAAAGAACAAAGTAAAAGTCCATACAGTTATGAATCTGTAATAGTCCATATACGGATACATGGACAGAGTTATGAATCTGCTCTATCATATGTAGAGTGCATATGTATATTATCAAACTTAATTACAACTACCATTGCCATAAATAATTAATATATGCAGTGCACATGTAATTTCTACATGCAGAGTGCACGTCACATTACCATGCAGAGTGCACAACTATCATATGCAGAGTGCACATGTCACATTACATTAATAGCTAGTGATATACCATCCAATCTCAAACAGCCAAGTGATAAATAATTATCACTCCAATACATGATCCCCCATAACCAAAGTTCTAACTTGTTTATAGTTCATACTAGTCGACATTGTAGAGAACTAGTAGAATCTTAACTGAAGCAATGAAAATTATTATGATTATGGTTTGCAAACAATCAAAAACAACTCAAAACATTTAGGGTCAAGTGACCTTATTGGGAGTAGCAATATACCTACTCTTGACAGTTTATTATGCTAACAATCAGAATACATGAGAATGTTACCCTATCGCTAAATTACCTTACGAAACCCAGGACAGGCTGGTGCAAAAGCTCGCATTTGCTGTTCTGACGGAAGAGATGAAATTAAAGGTACCGCTAATAGTTTTTTACTATTCTCCGATAACTGTTTAAGTTTTTCTTCAATAAGTCTTTCTACGAATTCAATTTCGTCTTTACCCGTCAAGAAGACAAGTATGTCACCAGCTTCTTCCTCTAGGTGAATCTAATGATATAGATCATATATAAGAGTACACTATTTAGGCCTTTAAGCAGATGATCTATTGATTACTTTGAAATGAGAAATGGTTTTATACTTCCAAAGTCAATTTAAGTTACAGAAGAAAAGCTATTTGCCAACAATTACTTTGAGAACTGAATACCTAAAATATGGTAATGAACGAAGCATGTAAATAAGATGGTGGAAGAATCAACGGTTCTATATACTAGTCAAAACAGCCAAATAGCTCCAAGAATCAGAAACACCAAAGACCAGCAACTTAACAAGAGATTCAGAGACTCACTGAGCTTGAAGGAAGAACCCAGAAATTGAACCGAGTCTTCTGCTTTGTTGCTTGACAGCTTGAAGAGGAGTCAAAGCGAGCAAACCAAGAGTGAAGAGCCGGCGCCTTTGACTGGAAAGTGAAAACCCAGAAAGAGTTTGTGAGATTGTGAGAATCATGATTCATGAAAGCCAGAAATTCGATATACCCAGAAGTTCGACTTACCAGCAAGGCAGCAAATCAGCAATGTCACCGTTGTCACGGCGTCACCGGCGACTCGGAGTCGGAGAAAGGCTGATAATAGATGGCCCGTGCGGCCGTGTCGCAGAGAGAGAGAGAGAGAGAGGAGAAATGGCCTTCATCACACCCAGAACCCTATCTTCGATTTGGGTAAATTGGGATTAAGTATGAAGAGTTAAAAAAAAAAAAAAAAAAAAGGGACTGAAACGCCTAGTCGCCGACCCGCCCAGGACTGAACTCTATTTTCGATTTGGGTAAATTGGGATTAAGTATGAAAGTACCCATGATGCCGCCAATAGCAGCATCCACTGGTGACGATGACGATGGCGGCCTCGACGAGGACGAACTGCTTGGAGAGCCAATCGTGGAAGCCATGCTCGAGAGTGAATGGTACTGGAGATTGAAAAATTAAACCCTAGAAAATTGGGGATTTCGAATTCAGCAGAGTGAATGGGGATCTGGAAGGGACATCGGAGGCCTAACAATGAAACCCTAGTCTCGTTGTTGTTGAAGGAAAGTGAATACGATTGAGAGAGAGAGGATGGGAAGGGATTTGAGGTAGAGTTGGTTTTTGTTTTGGTTTGTCGGGGTCGGGTATGTTGAAGAGAACCGTGGGAAGAGAGAGGGGCAGGCTGCAGGCTCTTCAGCCTCTGAAATTGTCAAAGTGTATTTTTTTTCGGTGGTTTAAAGCTATTGGGCTCTCATTTGGACAATATTAAGTCTTTAGAGAAGCCCTCACACAACGGTTTTCTAATTTATGTTGTCTGAATGCCAAATTTTAAATTTTGAGTTTGCCTCCCCTCTTAAACTGGTTGGGGGGAAATGGCTGGGGAGGGGGGGAAATGGCTGGAAGGACTTGTTTCTGTCTTGCATACATATTGATTCATACCACAGTTTTAGATTATCCGTCGTATCACCAATACATGATACAGCTCAAAGTTTGGAGTTTGGGGAAAAATTTGGCACCATTTAAATGGGGAAACTTGCCGTCCAGTAATCATTTTAACCTCACACCACGCTTCTTTCTATAAACGTCTTCTGAAATAATTCATAAATCCAACATGAAAAACAACCGTTGGTTGAATTCATATTAGAAGACGGAAATTTTACAACCGTCGTCTCAATAATGAGAAATGATTCATACCACGGAAAACAGTGTGCCGTCGTATGAGAGGTGTCGTCTGATTCATTTTCTGTAGTAGTGAATGGTTCTCTTAAGTTCACAAAAGCTATACTTGCTGCCGGTTTCTCTCAGTCCAAAGTTGACTACTCTCTCTTTGTCCGCAAAGATGGTACCTCTCTCACAGTCTTATTAACCTATGTTGATGATTGATGATATTCTTATCACAATAGTCTAGACTCCATAAATGCTCTTAAACAATTTCTTCATGCTCATTTGCGTATTAAAGACCTTGGTAACTTGAAATACTAACTAGGCATTAAGATAGCTCGTTCAAAGAAGGAGATTTATATATCTCAAAGAAAATATGCCTTAGAAATTATTAAAGTCAGTGATTATTTGGGTGCTAAACCAGTTAAATTTCCTATGGAAGAATGCAAGCTTTCAAATAAAAGAGAACTACTCAAAGATCTAGCTGCATATCGGCGTTTAATTGGTCGATTAATTTACCTAACAATCATTAGACCTGATATCACGTACTCAATACATGTTCTCATTCGTTTATGCATGAACCGCGCCAACCTCACATGACAGCTGCTCTTCGAATTGTGCATTATTTAAAATCCGCTCCAGGACAACGTTTGCTTCTTCAATCTTATAGTTCATTAAACGTAAGAGTTTTATGTGATTTCTATTGGGCATGATGTCCCATTAACCATCGTTTTAGTACTAGCTATTCTATCTTCTTGGGGATTCTTCAATTTCATGGAGGACAAAGAGGAAGAAGACAAATTTCTATCTAATGCTGAAGCCGAATACAGAGCAATGGAAGGTACATGTTGAGAACTTACTTGGTTACAATATCTATTGGCAGATTTATACATTATATTGGGTCTTGCATTTTACATTGTGACAATCAAGCAGCTTTACTAGTTTTGTAAATCCAGTATTACATGAAAGGACACAGCATATTGAGAATGATTGTCATTTTATTTGAGATAAAATTTTAGAAGGTCAAGTTGTTACTCGACATGTTATTTCTTCGCAACAATTGGCAGATATGTTCACCAAAGCTTTGGGAAAGGAGAAGTTTAAATCGCTCTTGTGCAAGTTGGGAGTTCTTGATATCCACTCTCCAACTTTAGGGTGAGTGTTGGAAGTATATCCTACATATCAATCTGTATTTATCACGTTTAGTTGTACTGCTTTTTTTGGACTCCTAACTTGTGAACTTATCAGAGTTTTTTGTTGTAAAAGACCT
This sequence comes from Rosa rugosa, assembly GCF_958449725.1. Lineage (NCBI taxonomy): Eukaryota > Viridiplantae > Streptophyta > Magnoliopsida > Rosales > Rosaceae > Rosa > Rosa rugosa. Next base: position 18,533,712 of record NC_084823.1, read on the forward strand.
ATATTTTGTATATAATTCTGACATATCAATGCAAATATTCATTCTGCCTAAATATTTTTTTATAGCTTATTCTTTCCAAACGATGCCCTAGCTACTTTTGTCAAGCCTATGATAGATGAGAACGTATGGCTTTAAGAGAGATTATTATTATTATTTTTTTTTGTTATGGGAATAAGGTGAATAATTTTAGTCTTCAAGCTTACTCAGGTGTCTTTCTTCCATCATACTAAGCGAGAAGCAAACTTTTTGGCCAATGCCGTAGACAAAACTGATCATAAATCTAAATCTCAGAGTTGATTCCCTGCCCTACCTCTTTCTGCTAGTCAGGCTTTTCTTTTGGATAATTTGAGTGTTGGTTGTTGTAGAGATTTCAGTATGTAGTTATTTTTGGATTATCCAAAAAAAAAAAAAAACTTTGGTCCTCAAGCGGTCGATCCAGGGAGCAATTGTAATGTCCCAAACTACACTTCACCAGGTTGAGTACGTTACAGTGTTACGAGTCTTTAAAACATAAACCAAAATTTTGATTTACATTTTAGACATCCGCTAGGCCATTTATTGAAAATAAATTTCTCACAAAATGCACAACGAAAACTTATAAATTCTTTTGAGGTGAAGACCTTTCCAAAACTTTAAATTCAAATGTTCATCCAGGATTTAACGTTGCAAACAATTGAGAAATAATGAACTTAGTGTACAACAAACAAATTTCAACAAGTTCCGAAAATACAACTTTAAGAAATAAGGTTAAGATTTGAAACCCGGAACCTAACTTCCGTTAAGATATATTATTGAAATCCGCACACCCAACTCCGTCCGCTCCAATCTCGTTATTAGTGCACAGTGCCTGCATCTACACTGTTGTAGGGGTGAGCTTTCACCCTCGCTGCTCAATAAGGGCTTCACCCGACTAGGTTTGAAAACCGACACATAAAATAGAAATTTAGGTACCTAGTATGAAAACGTACTTAAATAATTTCTTTTATAGAACGACAAACTTAAAATATTTTTGGACTCAAAACCAATGCACGGAACTCAAATGAATGTATAATAACTGATGGCCAGTCTCGAGGACCAACTACACGGCCTTACCTCAAATAAAGTAATAATCAGGTAAGCGTAGCTAGAGTGTCTACTTAAGCCATATCACCTAGAAGTAGTGTCACTCCTTAAGGGATGTAAGACACTATTCCGTCCATAAGGCCCCTCCGGAGGTTTAGGAGATTGAAGCCCAAAGAATTGCTATGTTCTTCTCACTCTCAGGCCATCAATAATCTCTCATGGAATGGTTAACATATCAAACCGTGAAACTCAAACATGCATTAATATTTAATTATAAACGGAAAACAACTAACCGAGTAAGTCCCGAGTCCCCTACCTGAATTCCGATGCTTTAACCTTTATGTTGTCCGAGCGATTTTGATACTTCTGTTCATCGGGTAACTGGAGTCCTACTTTCTGACATATCGATTGTTAATAGTTTTTCGAACAATATTTGGAGTCTCAATGATCAAAAAATCATCAAACCAACCTTTCCTGGTTTGACCAGGATTGACTAACTTTGACCAATTTGACCAACGTTTGACCAATTCCCTACCAATTATCCAAACTTATCATTTGAACTTGAAACATTATCCGATTCTCATTCTTTTAGTAAATAGTTTGAATTACTATGGACACCCGTAGTTCTTCTTAGGCTATTTTCCTCAACGTAATTCCAATTCATTTTCGTACCACCAAATATTCATTTCAATACCAGATTCTATCAAGTGATCCAAATTTCACACTTTATACTCAAATGAACAAGAACGAAATATATAAAAGCATTTCACCCGACTTGTTCTAAGTTTCACTTATTCAACCAAGGAAACAAACTCAATCAATATCATTCTCGACAACAACCAGATTTTAATCGAACAATCATAATAACAATCGTAACTCACCACTACCCAATTTCACGGAGTAACCTTGAATTTACCTTCAGTAGTATAACATGCAAGTGAATACCCAACTCGCAGCAGCTCGATCTCTTTCGAACCCGACTGATGATGAACTAATTAAGGATTTCATTTTAACCACCCAGCAAGTAGTCACTCCAGAAACGAACCAAGAAGAGCCCGAAAAGTCAACCTAGAAACACAAGTCAACAAAACCCCCCAACCAATTTTGAAAACCAATTACATAATCATGTAGACTCTACATTGTAGAGCATAACGAGGGGATAAATTTTCCGTACCACATGCAGCTCAATCCGTCGCCGGAGCTTCCGGAATTTTTCTAGAAACCGTCAGAGCTGCTACAACTTTCCGGCGTCGATTCTCTCTCCACGGTCGACGAATGACCAAGCCGTGACCATATAGGTGACGGTGACGACGTGAAGAAGGGAATCGTGCTGGTGCGCCTGCCAGAAGTGGCTGACGGTGGAGCGCCGATTCGGGTCTCGAGCTCTAATCTCTCTATGGAATGATCTGGAGCGTCAATTCGATCAGAGGGGTATTTATACCGTTATATATAATTAATTTCGACGGCTGAGATGATACGGTGGCTAAGATCGCACCGATCTCAATTTCCTTTTCCAATTAATATTTTCCAAAATCCCAAAACTTCCAAAATTCATAAAACTAAGCTCGGGTGTCCGAAAAATTCACTGAAAATTCTCACAGACTCACCGCGTCACGTACTTTATTATCAGACTCTTAACTTAAACATTCCACTTTGTGAAAATTTTTGAAAATTATTCCCGATCCTTAAAATAATTACCGAGAGTCCGAGACCAATAACTCAATCCCGACTAATTCCGCTTCCACTCCTTAAATATTTTTTGGGGTTTACAGCAGTACGTGTGCCTCCATCGAGTACTTTTTTCATGAACTGTAATTAGGGCTTTCTACCATATATAAGTGGGGCGAGACGTAAGACCAATATCAAAGATCGATCGTTTGACACTTTCTTCTAGTTTAGAGTTCTTCGACGTCAAAGCTTTTGCAGTGTTATCCGCCCTAGCTGAAGCTGGGTGTACCATGTGAATGCGGACCCTTTGAGGGACTGAACAATTGCCTAACCAAAAAGGCATCCAGTTGAGAAGTCTCTCCGCAAGCTAAATGGAAGTGGGCCAGATGTTCGTAAGGAGAGCCATTTATGCCATCAAACTTATCGAAAGTAGGTCTTTGATACCCTTTGAAGAAAGGTATGGCGTCATAGTGGAGAGGGTATGACTTCCTGTATAGTGTATCCAAGTACACACTTGCAAAGTGAAAACCCTTTTAATGTAGTACACTGAGTGCAATGATCGATGCTCTAGAAGTCGTCAATAAAGTGATCAATTTGGCCGGGGAGACTAGGTTGAGTGAAACTATTCTGTTGCTGCTTCATGCATTTTAGTTTTGTTTTCCCTTACAGTCCTGGTACACGTGTGTAACGACAAAAGACAAACTCTAGATTCTAACTCAACCTCATTCATATATAGATGGGGAGGCTAGGGGAACTAGTTGGCTCATACCTACCCTCCTCCAGTTAAGCTTATATATGTGGTGTTTGCATGTATGTAAAAATCTGCCAGTTCTGTAATCTAAATGGTTATAGACATAATCCATTGGATAAAGCTGCTGGATTGAAAATAACAATCAAATGACAAACTAATTTGTTGTTGTTTGATGCTTCCCACGTTTCTCCCCATGGTCAGGATGATGTTCCTTTTGAGTTTGATGTTGGTTACATTTCCCTGTATTTTTCGTCTGTTTTAATGCAAAGTTTGTTTTTCTGTCAAAACAAAAATGACAAACCAATTTGATTCTTCAAGTCATGTCTGTGACAATTTGGTACCTGGAAAAAAGAAAAGAAAAAGTGGTACCTAGCTTCGACTATATTTGTTTGGATTATTGGTACTTTTGTTCTCTTTTCAGACCTATAAAGCACGCTGACAAAAAAAATCTTAAAAAACACTTCTCTCGCACCCTTAAGATTAAATAAGGGCTCGTTTGAAATTGTTGTGACTTTTATAAAAAAAAATTAATACTGCTTTAGCTGTGAATTAAAACAGTTTCGTGTTTGGTAAACAATACTTTTGAAAATGCTATCAGTACATAAAACAACTTCAGAGCGTGTTTTGATCGAAATCAACTTCTAAAAGTAACATTTGAGTTGCTTCTAAAATTTGTTGTTAGTGACCTATAATTTTCAATTGTAGCTGTTTTTTTTTTTTTCATTTACCAAACACAATAAAATTTAAAATTTTAGACAAAAGCTAATTTTTTCAAAAAAGAAGTAATCTCAAATATGGCTTGATTTCACTTTAATTAAATGGTGACGTTTTATGCTTTAAAAAAAAACAAAACTTTTATTTTTCACCAAATTAGAAGCTTTTGAATTTTACGTTTAATTTTATTTTGGTAGGATGATGAATTTTCAATTTGGAGAAAAAGAATGCACTGATATTTAGTGGCTCGTCGAATCTCCTCCATGTGGTACGTATAGGTAGTGACGTGGGGAGCAACCAAAGAAGCTAGAAGCACAAAGACACTAGCTGTACTAGCTAGATACCTAGCTACCCTTAAAAATCTCATTTCCCTACGATCAATTAATACACAATTCAATTCACTCCTCCTCCATAAATATTGCTCTCTCTCTCTCTCTCTCACTCACAGATAGTGAGTGCATGATCGATGATGATGATGGGGGGTACCTGGATTGAGCTTTGCAATGCTCTGCATGGCCTGAAGCTAGTGCTGTTAATGGTGGCGGTTCAGGTAACCTTCGCCGGAGTCAACGTTTTATACAAACTCGCCGCCAACGATGGCATGAACACCAATCTTGTTATTGCTTATCGCTTCCTCTTCGCCACCGCTTTCCTCACTCCTTTTGCTCTTTACTTCGAAAGGTAACACAACATGCCTCTATATATCTTCATATGTTTGAAGAAACAAACTTCTTCCTTTCTTCTTTCTTACTATGGCTTCATAATGAATCTTTCTCTTTCTCTCTCTCTCTCTCTCTTTCTCATATATATGCAGAAAGAGCAGGCCGAAGCTAACCTGGATGGTAGTATTGCAAGCATTTCTGTGTGGCTTGTTTGGGTAAGCAAACCACAGGAAACTAAGTTCATATATCTCATATCAATGTGTGCTATTGCTTGAGTTGAGTGGGTACACCGGTGTAGCGGTCTAGCCAGCTTGGTGCTCCACTAGATCAATTGGAAGTAAAAACGAGTTTTTCGTCTTCTTCTTCTTCTTTTATTTTTATTTTTTATGCAATCTCTCTATCACCACGAAGATTATTATCGATCATATATCTAATCCACAGTTCCACAGTTTACTTTGTACGTGACTGAATCTATCTATATCTTTTGTAGTTATTAGTCGATCTCTAGCTTCCTGCCTTCATAATTAAAGCAGCTTAATTGCATGTACAGTTATAGTTGTTGACCAAACAAAAAAAGTTTTCTTGCACTTTCATTATGACAAATTTGATGGTTCAAATTTGTTCAGGAGCAAATCTTGAGTTTAGGACCATTCTAGTTGTCGATCTGACTGACCAATCGCACCTTTATTTCAAAATTAGTGCTGATACCCTTGTTTTTTTTTTTTTTTGAAAGGGCTGATTAATTATGACAAATTTGATGGTTCAAATTTGTTCAGGAGAAAATCTTGAGTTTAGGACCATTCTAGTTGTCGATCCGACTGACCAATCGCACCTTGACATGCATAGTAATTTCAAAATTAGTGCTGATACCCTTGGTTTTTTTTTTTTTGAAAGGGCTGATTAATTATGACAAATTTGATGGTTCAAATTTGTTCAGGAGAAAATCTTGAGTTTAGGACCATTCTAGTTGTCGATCTGACTGACCAATCGCACCTTGACATGCATAGTAATTTCAAAATTAGTGCTGATACCCTTGTTATTGTCAATGAAATGTTGACATGCCTATTAATTTCAAAATTAGTGCTATACCTTTGTTATTGTCGATGAAATGCATGTGCATTTTGAAGATTTTTGAAGATGACATTTTAAATTTTTAGATTGTAAAAAATAAACTTAAAAAATTCAGGATTTTTGTTAAACTTAACTAAAGATTTTTCTACCAAAAGCCTTTAGTGCATGCTTCATATATATCATATCTAATGGCATTTTCATTAGTTATTAATATGCTAATTAATACAGGGGGGCAATGTCACAAAACATGTACATTGCAAGCATAGCCTTGACATCCGCGACTTTTACTTGCGCCATAACCCAACTCATTCCGGCCATAACTTTCGTCTTGGCCGTCATTTTCAGGTAAATAATAATTAATCGCTTCAAATTATAGGCTCTTTGAGGAGAGAAGGTCATTTTGCATATGCATGCCTAGGTTGGAGAGACTGAACTTAAGGAGCATGGGAGGGAAGGCAAAGGTGTTGGGAACATTAATGGGAATAGGTGGAGCAATGCTTCTGACCTTTTATAAAGGTGTGGAAATCAACATATGGTCCACGCATGTTGACCTTTTGCACACAAGTCATCAACCAAGCCGCCACGTGGCAGCTCATAACAGTAGAACAGATTTCACAGATCGTATATTGAGTTGTCTTCTGGCTCTCGGCAGCTCTTTAGGTTATGCATTGTGGCTAATTATTCAGGTTATCTACCTATTCTAATTTCACAGATAATTTTCAATCCAAAATCTTTGTCATAAAAAAGAAAAACCTGCAGTGATATTTTCTATTTCTTCTTGAAAAATTTAAATTGATTTAGCATCGAAAAACTTAATAAGCAGCTAATAAAGACAAACTTTAAATTTCTTTACTCTTCATGTCACGATATTGTCAGAACTAGACGTTAAGGCAAACATAACTCAACGATAAGACATTTAGCTAATTGATTTATCAAATATATTCATCGAATGAGTTTACTGGACAAGGGTCTTTAAAGAAATTATTTGCAAGTGACAAAAGATGAACTTTAATTTCACTACACAATTTAATCACAAAATGTATGATTTCCTAGGTTAACTTGAATTTCCTCTTCTTCTTTTTTTTTTTTTGAAAGAAAGAAACTTAAGTTTCCTCTTTATTTAGCTATTGTTTTTTGTGGAAATAGGCGAAAATGGGAGAGAGATACCCTTGCTATTATTCAAGCACAGCTCTAATGTCACTGATGGGGTCGATACAGTCAGTTGGTTTTGCCCTTTGCATGGAGAGGGATTGGAACCAATGGAAATTAGGTTGGAATATTAGACTCCTTGCGGTTGCATACACGGTACATGCATGTCCATCCTCTTCTTTATTTATTTTTTATTTTTTATTTTTGAAGGAGATTGTGAATATTCATTAACTCATTATTTATAAAATGTATATATTAGGGGATTGTGGCTACGGGAATAAGTGTGACAATTATAGCATTGTGTGTACGCATGAAAGGCCCGCTATTCGTATCCGTTTTCAACCCTCTTGTGCTTGTGCTTGTTGCCTTTGTTGGCTCTTTGCTCTTGGATGAGAAGTTGCACCTTGGAAGGTAGAACTCGATCACTTCGTTTTCAATATTCATTACTATTCAATGAATTTCAAACAACTCCAATACATTCCCTATATATTAATTTCCCTGTAACTAATAATACCTTCAAGATCTGTATACACAATGACTCAACTCAAGATTAATCCATACAATTATCAGGCCCAAATAGATATAAGCAGCCCAAGTTCAATACATGACCCATCTTATTAGTAATGTTAAGATCACAAGTATTATAGAGAAAACTTGGTCATTTCTTTTTTTGTCAGAAAAAAAACTTGGTCATTTTTGCTCCAACAATTTCCTCAAAAGACTCTATTATTCTTGCTCTTCACACTATTTATTTAGGTTTTTACATGCTAAAAATTTAAAAAAGACAAACATGTAGGCACATCTAAAGTAGACATTCTTCGGAAAAACAGATCACACGTTCACTTCTCTTGTCCGCTAAATGCAAGGTAGTTTTATAACATCAGTTCTGCGTTTATGTTTCAAGTCACTCTTCAAGCATTGTTTCACGAAAATTGGCTACATCGATATTTGAATGGTTGGTTAAACTAGAGAAACAAAATGATCGATTTATCGCAAAAAGTAAATGATTGTGATAGCTACTAAAAACTAGCTTCTTCATACATGGTCCTGCATGTGTAATACTTTTTTTTTCCTAAAAAATTAAAAAAATAAATGAAATAAAACGGTTATTGCAGGGAGAAAATAGTAGGAGAGAAAAGTGGGGGTTGTGGTATAATTTTTTTTTAATTTTTGTAATGAAAATTCATTTTGTAATTGTCATATTTACCCTTGTGATTTAATTTAGGACTAAATACTGTTTAGTCCTTGAGCTTTTGACCAAAAAACACTTCAGTCCCTGACCTTCTAATTTCACACGTTTAGTCCTTATACTCTTCAATTTTTGACCAATAGGTCCTTTCAGTCATTATTCGTCTAAAACCTCCATTAAGTAGCTGACGTGGCATTCCATCCGTGTCAAAATGTCGATTATACCCTGCTTTTTTTATAATTATAATTATTTTTCTTTTTTAATCCTTTTTTTTTTTGGTTCTTTTCCTGTTTATTTCTTCTCCTCTCCATCCTCGCGAAATCCAACACCCCCTAACCCATCCCCACAGATCTCTTCAATCTCCATCTCTGACCTCCCCGATCGCAACACTTGCAAACCTTTCTCAATGGCCGAAAAAACTGACGGCTCCATGTTGCCCCACAACTACTACACCTCTATCCTGCAAACCGATTCTTTAGCTTCAGACTGCCTCCTCTGCATCATCCGATCCGGCTCGTAGAAGAGGGCTGAGCGACGGTGATGGCGCCGCAAAAAAGGAACCCAGCTTGAAAGAACGGCGTCGCAGAAGAGGAACCCACCCCAACCCAACGTCGTCATCCACCGAATCTAGGGCTGCGATCTCTTCATCGAGCTTGTCCTCCACTGCCTTCGTCGTCAACCTCAGCCTCCTCCTCTATATTTTGCTCAGAAATCAGTGATTGGAGAGGGAAGAAAAAATAGTATCTCGAAGAGTTGGGTATTAGGAATTATAGGGGATTTGATTTTGAGGTGGGTATATCACTTGCCTTTGATTTTCTGTTTCTAAAACTCTGTGATTTGGAGTTGGGATGAACTTGTGTAGTTATATGGCTTGCCTATGTTTTCTTTGTTTATGGGAGGTGTTGATGCAAGTGGTGAATGGGGACGGAGGTGTAAGGGATGCTGCAGAGGAAGATGTTGAGGGAAGGGTTGCCGGAGTTGAAATCAATTCAATCTTTCGTGGCTTTGATGATAGACAATTGCGGTGAAGGCATGGAGGGTGGGTTGGTGACAATTGCGGCGACAGAGGGACATGATTTGATCATGTTTTTGGGGAGCTGGGTTTTGGGCGGCGGAGCAGTGGTGTTGGTGATGGCGGAAGAAGGAAGAAGAAGAGATAAAAATGAGAAAGAAAAAAAAGAACATAAAAAAGACACAAAAGAATCAACTTTTTTTCATACCTCTAAAATTGGTATTTGTACCTCTCTTTTTTTCCAAATTATAGTTGACTTTGTCAACTCATGCCAAATTACCAATAAAGACACAAAAGAATCAACTTTTTTTTTATATAATTTTTTTTAACCCCACCCCACCCCTCCTCTCCCATGATGTCAGTGAGGTCTGAAACTGTGACATCCACGCTATCGGTTATCTTACAAAACCAACAGGTTACAGCTCACAGACAAAAAAAAAAAAAAGTCTCTTCTTACCTTTACAAACAGTATGTTTCGATGAGGCAATTCGCAAAATTCTAAGCTATGCATTGCCTATTATATTGCTGCTTGCGCTTTTTTCCCAACTCGAAGCAATTAGTAAATATGTGTCTCTCTCCAAGCTAAGGAGCATTATGTTGGATCCGTTTTGGAACACCATGACCACTTTCAGTACGAGCATCTATACGTAAATCATAATTAAGTGATGAAAATTTTGTATCCAAAAACTCAATTTAATTAAAAATTTTGAGAATTGGGAGTAATATCTAAACATCTCAGATAGCAGTATACCAACGTGCTTCTATATTCAATTGATTTAATGAAAAATACTGTATTGACTACCAACTAGAGATTTTTTTTTTTTTTTGTGCATCTTAATTGTAAAAATGGTAAAATAGGATTGTGAAATCTTCAAAAATTGAATGAGGTTCGACTACTGATTTTGGAGGTATGAATAGAACACAAATGAAGAAGTTTTTATTGATTTTATTGGACAATGGGCGTTGTGGAAAAATTAGGGAGGTATAGATAGCAAATTGGTTTTCTATAAAAATAAGTTGGAGGTCTATTAAGTTGGGAGGTCCAAATGCCAACTTTGGAGGTATGAATAGAAACTCCCAAAAGAGAAAGAAAAAAATTATAAAAAAAAAGAACTGAGGGCATAATAGACACTTTGGTGTCGAAAAATTGCCACGTCAGCTACTTAACGGAGGTTTTAGACGGAGAGTAACAGAAAGGACCTATTGGTCCGAAATTTTGAAGTACAAGGACTAAACGTGTGAAATTAGAAGGTCAGGGACTGAAGTGTTTTTTGGTCAAAAGCTCAAGGACTAAACAGTATTTAGTCCTTTAATTTATTCTCAAAGTTTTTTAATCTTTCAGGATTAAATCTGTCAAAATTTTTTATTTTAGCTAAAAAAACCTCTTCTCTTAATAATAGTATAGAATAGATAAATCGTTTTGGCAGTAACAGTTTTTTTTTTTTTTTTTTTTTGAGAAAAAAATAGATAATTGGCATTAACTGTTTTGGTTGTGGATTAGGTCTGAATTTCCTTTATGAATAACCATGTGTTTAATTTTATTTTATTTAACTTCAATTTTTGTTTGTTCAATTTGGAAATTATAGCGTGCTAGGATCGATATTAATCGTGGGTGGTTTATATACCGTGCTGTGGGGTAAAAGCAAAGACATAAAGATGAAATCTGTGCCAAGAAGCTTTGAGGAGGAATTTGCAGAATCACTTGAAATTGTTACAAGGTCTCCAGATGACAAAGCCAACAACAACAAGAATGAGAGTGAAACAAAGAATAATGCTCCAAATACTCTGCCAACTTGATTCATTAATGTTTGAGGAAATAGCTATGTACTGGAGAAACATAAGGAGAGTTCTGTAATCTGAATTAAGAAGTTATCCAGATCTGCAATTGAATGGTAGAAGTTTTAAATGCTTGTGTTTCTGTAATCTGAATGTAGTTGATCATGTTAATCTTTATGCATGGTTTATATATATCCTAAACTAGTTCAGTTCGTCCATTGATATAAGAGAGTTAGATACCTTAAAGATCATCAATTTGGCTGAAATTTTGCAGAGATAATGTATTAGTACCTAAAAACTGAACGGTCGAGTTGTGGATATGAGATCGAAAAGTGACCCTAAACTCTAACTTCGCACTTTAATTTCAGAGCAAGGCCTCGATCTGGATAAATAATATATATATAATCTTGCTCTGTTAATGAGGTCCTTAACTTAGCTTAAGGAATGAATTTCCACCCCGCCGACGCTTATTGGAGTTAAATCCCAATATATTCTTGGTGGCCAGGGGGGAGGAAGCGTTTTGACAAAATCCCCTGAGTATGGATTAGTCTTTGGGCCTAGGAAGCCTTTGAGGACACCGTGTGATTGAACAATCAAAAAAAAAAAAAAAGAATGAATTTCCATATTTTGATCACTTTTCGATCACATATTCACATCTTAACCGTTCAGTTTTTAGGTATATATGAGTAGATCATCTCTGCAAATTTTTAGTCAAACTGATGATCGTTAAGGCATTCAAAACACTAATTTACACGAATGAACCAAATCTGTCCAACCTGAACCATTCATGTAAATTGCAGTTTTGGATGCCTTATTGATCATCAATTTGGCTGAAAATTTGCAGAAGTGGTCTACTCATATATACCTAAAAACTGAACGGTTAAGATGTGAATATGCGATCGAAAAGTTGTCAAAATATGGAAATCCGTTCCTTAAGCTAAGTTAAGGACCTTCTTAGCATAGAAGGCCTGTGTGTGTGTCTATATATATATATCAAGAGCGGAGCTCCTCTTTAAAATTAAAGTGCGCATTTAGAGTTTAGAGTCACTTTTCAGTCGCATATCCACATCTTGACCATTCAGTTTTTAGGTACTAATGTA